>NC_057799.1:357739160-357899519 GCF_018294505.1 Triticum aestivum
CTCCGCTGCCACTCAAGATCTGCATCCGTGCGTGGCCAGCCAACGCCAGTGCATCACCCTCAACGGCTCTGAAGTGACCCGCACTCTAGCTAGGCGAGCATGCCCAAACGCCGGCCCGAACTAGGTATCCACACATCACTCCCTTCACTGTTCCGATGATGTTTGGATATCCTTTCACTGCTCTCTTAGCTTACACGCCTATCCAACTCTGACTTTAACTCTTATTTCTTCTGGAGATATCATCTGAAACAAGCAAATCCATTTTTTAGCGAAGCATGACGGCGCTACGGGATCTGGTACACATCCTGCACACCGTATAACCTTGTAAGTATCTGTCCTCCGGTACAACAGCAAGGTCGATTCCTCTTATTTGATCAGCCATTCAAAAATGCAGAGGGGATGCAAGGAGCACAAGGCCTGCACATCCAAGCAAGTGGTAACATGGACTTGTACATGGAACATCCCAAGCGCAAGCAGAGCTGCAGTGAGCCTGTACAACGAGCTAGCGTAAGTCCCTGCATTTCATTTAATTCGTACTGGCATTCGTGTATGATTTGTGTGCAGTGGCGGATCCACGAATTCAAGTTACCAGGGGCGAACATTTAACTTAAAAAATACGAAGGCACTTGCACTCTGGAAATCAACATAACTTGAGAAATGTGAAGCTACATGCACTTTGAAAACCAGCTAATGATCCAAAGTAGTTCAGATTATACACTAAATGATGCAAGCACCAAAAAACACAAAATGCAACATGGTGTAGAAGGACTACAAACATGGTCTGTACCTGCTTGAATTATTCATTCTCTGGCTGAAAATATCGAAGTGTAATTGCACCTATAACCAGTGCGCAAACTGCATATCAATATATCTATCCTGCACAAGTATGCCAATAGTTTCAAACAACAGATTAGAAAAGTATTTATGCTACGTTGTCATGATACGGGGACTTTCTGGTAGATGGCCTCGACGTTTCCTCAAGCCATGAAAATGCACTATAATTTGCTTGTCATCAATGCCTGCAAATCTCTATGTCTCTCTCAACATAGCAGATCATCATTAGACACTAAATCCTTCAATGGGAGCTTGCAAAATGCTTGCATTAGATGCCTCATTAGACACTATATGTTAATCACCAGGAGCATGTAAAATGTTTGCATCAAATCCTTCATTAGCAGTCTGTTCATTAGACACTTCAGGCTCAAGAACAACATGATCTTGGATGTTTGCACCGGAAACTTGGTTAGATACATCAGATTCAGTCAGTTCAGTATTGATTGGGGGAGTTATAAAATAAGTAGAAATTGGTTTCATTTTCTCATAGGTTCCCTACATACAAGCAGTTTTACAACACCGTCAGGTTTAACTATTGGCCAGAAATTGAAGAGTTGAATTAGATATAATCAGGGCTGTGATGTACCTGCTCGTTGCGCATGCTACTCTTGCAAGTTGCGACTGTCCATTTGCGCAAGCTCGATGCCATGCCCGTGCTGCCGCCGCTGCCTCCCACACAGGCTACACCCAGGGTTGGATCTTCATCTTCTTGTCCTTTCGTTCGCTTGAAGCCCGGCGACCGCCCTCCAACGAGGGCGCGAGGAAGTGTTGTGTCGGTCTGTTCAGCGGCGGCTAGGTTAGGAGCGAACCAGACTAGAGGCTGGAGCGGATGAATTGGGATTTTTCCTGCTGTCGATCGATATGGGAGGCGCTCGTTTGGGCTGCGAGCCTGCTATAGGGCCTGCCTTGCACTTATGTTATTGGCCTATCCAAATTGAAACATTTTTCTTCATTTTTTACATTGCCTGCTCGTGCGTTGGGACGAACAAAACTAGCCTGGGCCAACCTGGACGACTAAAACTAGGTGCACACTTTCGAGCCACCCGAGGCGGCCGCCCATACCAGCCCCTATGGTGGCGTCGCCCCTTTTTGCGTGTATGATAGCGGTAGTGAAAAATATTCCACTGGCACTTTTGATTTACCCCCAGAATGGTTGAATTGCTTGTTTCTATGAACTGAGTTCGCCAATAATGTGAAGGATGCCAGTCTTTTCATCCTATTATAGATTGCTTAGATCTCGATATGCCAAAAGTAATCGCATGAAATATACATTAAAAGCCAGTGTGATGTGTGTGGCTACAACTAGTCTGACTACACGTCCTCATATAACATATCAAGGATGCACCATCTTACCAGATTAACCATTCGACTTACCAATGCAGCATGGGAAGAAAGAAGTATTGGGACTGCATATCCAAGCAATTGATGCCATGGACTCCTTCGTACAACCTTGTAAGCGAAAAAGAAGTTGCAGTGTGCCTGTACAAAGAACTAGCATAAGTTCAGTTACCTGCTTCTCGGAATTTTAGTTAGCCCCTTATTGCAAAATTGTTCAATTACGTTGCTTGGCTTAACTTAGTTTTCTACTGATTACATAATGCCACAGCCTGTTAATTCTAATATAGACTGCACATATCTATGTGTTTGATACTTACTGTTAAGAATTACCTGTTTGCCTGAACTTAAATAGCTACTTGTTTGTTTAACTGCTTTGCTGCTGCAACAACGGGTTACAATGATGTTAATAACTAATTTTCAGCATCGAATTGAAACTTTTTAATTCCTTGTTTGTTTAACTGGTTTGCTATTATAACTCCCAGTTGAGATGTTTTGCTAACTTCAACTTTTATGAATCCAATCGGAACTTTAATGGCAAAACAGGTTAGCCCAAGATCAAAGAGCGAGGTCCCCATGGACGTTGTATCATCCCATAGCAGTGGCACCGGCCCAATCGTGCATTATGAATTGCCAACTGCTGACGCTCTAGAGGCTAAACTAGTGGTAGAAAGAGATTCTGCTTCTGCACATAGAGATGAAGTTGACATGTTGAGGAAGCAAACAGCACAATGAGTAGCAGTACTCAAGACAACTATTAAATATTTGGTGGATTTCAAAATGAAGCAAGCTGAGACTGACCACATTGTTAAGGTCCTGAAGGAAAAAAGGAAATTAAATTCCCACTTGGTTAATCATAGGTGAAATGTTCTTTCCATCGTTGAATAACCTTTGTGTTGTTTGTTCATAATCAAACCATTTGTTTTAGAGATCATGTAATAATTGTTTTTTGTTTTTTGGTTTGTAATTTTATTTGAGCACAAGTCTGTATTAATTGATAAGACTCGGAGACATTTCATTTTGATTGCTGTGCCAGACCTACAAATATGCCAATCGGGCTGAATGTGCATTCAGCAATAATAATAGTATAGATGGACCATAAGTGGCACGCATCGGAAAGGGCCAAGATGTTGTAGTAGCTTGGCTAAAAAAAGGATGTTGTTGTAGCAAAGAAAAGTACAACGGCCTGGCTTATGTATGTTAGTTGATATTATTGATCCATATACTCTATAAGTGTTTATATGTCTGTTAGTTCTGTACATTCTTGGTTGATTCACTCGGTATTTGAATCTTGATACATCGCTTGTGTACATATCTAAATGGGAGTACACATTATGCTGCGCGTGACATTTGAGTTGGACCTGAAGTGTTCCAAATATTCGAATTCACCTTAAACTGGATTCTAGCTTTTGAATTTGAGTATCGGCATTTGTAAACCATATTCATATATAACAGTGGAATACATCTTTATCGTCCTTTTGAAGATATATAAAAACACATAGAATGATTTATAAAGATTCATATAGGAATACAAAATGGATTCGAATTTAGTTGCCAGGGTAAACGTGGATGCTTATTGTCCCAAAATTCGAAAGAAGCGGCAAAATGTCCACTCCCACGTCGGCTGCCCGAAGGCAAGTGTTTGGGAGATGGAAATTACTGTCTACCCGTTACACGGACAATCCATCGGCCCAATTTCCACTGCTCTAAATAGGGGTAGGATAGTAACTTAAATAAGACGTGACACGACCGCCTCTGAGCCCATTCCGACACGGTGGATGCCAAACATGGGCAGCAAAACACATTTGATTCAAGCTCGTCCGAAAGACCTCTGTTTCTCCCTCCATTTCCCCATTCATACACGGTGGGCGGCAAAACAAACTCGACTCGGCCGAAATCGATGTAGGCAAATATTTTCAATAGGGGTAGGTTTCTAACTTCACTCAGACGTGACACAACCGCCCTACCTGTCAGCCCCGTTCATACACTGTGGGTGCCAACCATGGGCGCCAACCACCCTCTCCTCGCCTGAAATCGCTCTGGGCAAATATTGGCGAGATGCGAGATTACCGTCGTATCCCCAACCGACGGGACGTCCAAATTTTAAACGGGGGCTAAAGTTCGTAACTTTCCCATATTTCATACAAGCGCGTCCCAAAAACATGGTTCCTCGTACCTCTCCCTCCCTTTTCCCATTCATACACCATCAGCGCTAGAACACCATCCCCACACCAGCCTCCGTCCGCCACCCCATCCATCGCCGCCGTCCTCCACCACATCCATCGCCGCCGTCCTCCACCACATCCATCGCCACCGTCCTCCACCATGCCGGAGCGCCTACCAAGACCGCATCATCCACTGCTAGAGATGGACGTTTCTCATCGACGGCGATGGACCAAGAGCCTTGCATCACGTCCTCTCGCTTCATCGGCGTCGTCGTCCTCTTTGCCGGGGCCGCTCACACGACCTTCTCTTCCACCTCAACGGGACTTATCCCCCGATGCACCCGTCTACCGTCGCAGATCTGCTTCAACGCCACCGACAGCCATCGCACCCCCGATGCCTACACGGCGCCGCAAGAGAGGTGGTACTTCATATCTCCTCAACTTTTTGATCTCAACCAGAAAATAGATCTTAACTTGGTTACTCTACTTTCTTTTCAGCTCTTAGAATGTAGTTCTTAGTTCGAAGCAAACAATGGCTGCTAAATATCATTTCTCCGGTTTCCCCCTTTTATGATCACTATACGATCAGAATACGTGCTTCGTGTCATAATAGCACTGCTCGACCCATCAAGCTAAACAAGCTTAGTTGTTCAAATACGAATCTGATATTATTAAAACAGATTCGTTTAATTGGTCAGCTAAATGTTCCTAAATTAGTTTTGAAAATGCATGTTTGCCGCTCGGGTGTGTATCTCTACAGGGTGCCCACGGTGGGCCGGGCCACCCTGGGATTTTGGGTCGTCCCAGGCCCCGATTCCCCTCTATTCTGTTGCGCGCTTACGATCTCTACTCGCCCCCAGCCGCCTACCTCACCGGCGACTTGCCGTCCCCGGACGGCATGACTCTAGGAGGAGACGCCGGACTAACAGGAGGTCAGGAGCCGCTCACCCAATAGCGTCACCGCTGCCCGGGCGCGCCGCCGTGCCTACATTCCCAGTCCGTTCAGGGCTCAGGCGTGCAGCACCCACTAAGCCAACCCAATTTATCCTGAGATAAGTCCTCAACACTCAGCAGCCACTCCTCATCACCCATTTTCTAATTGATTCATTACTCATTAGGCAGGACTGTCATTAGGGTTTGTTGTGTGCTCAGTGCTACCTACACTTAATGGTTCAGATGTATTTCGGTAATCTTTAGTACCTGTAAAGTTCACAGGGTTTTCAAAATTCCGGCCCTAGGAATAGACACTAGTCATTTTGGATTGTTGGTCGTAGTGACATTGACCCAGATTACTACTGCAAGCCAGGTTTGTTGAAAATTTTACTTGTCTTTCTTACTCATTCGATATAATATCCAATTATTCACGTCGATTATTTGCAAACAATAAGTGCTAGACAAACTTCTTGATTCAGATTTTGGACAGTCTCTTACTGCAGTTACAATTCTGCATACTTGTCCTAGTGAGCTCAAAAGTAAATGATTGATTCACTACATCTATGCTTGCCTTGTCATATTTGTTGTCAATATTCTTTTAGGGTGGACCACCCTGTTTCTAAATACTGCAACCGTAGACATGAGTGAATAGTATTTCTCTATGTGATCTCTTCCATCATGTGTGGGCAACGAACACTGCATTGTATTGAAAGAAAGTGTCATTTCCAGCTGTTACATAGGCTTCGATCTTTTACAGGGAATACAATCTGCCTACTTGCTTTGTGTCGCACTACCAACACTCCACCCTTGAAGCTAAACATTATGCCACTCAGTTTATTTGTTCAAATACGAATTTCATATAATTCTAATGTTCCTACTTCAGTTTTGAAATGTGTGTCTGCCTGTTATAGAGACATAAGGGGTTTGTATTTCTGTGTGTGGTCTGGTCAGCACGGTTGGGGGGTGAACTTTGCATATGCAGGGGTTTATAGGGAGACACTCTTTGAGTTGAATCCGCAATGCATTCCATAGATAATCTGACTACTTTTTATGTTTTCATGAATCTCAGATTCTGAACAGCATCATAATGATTATGAGCTTGCGCGCATGAAAAGAATAAAGCAGAACAATGCCATGGCTATCAAACTTGGCATTAAGGGACTGAAATCAAGTCTGGATGCAATGCAATGCAAATGCTCTCCACCTACAGATTCATGCTCAGAATATGATCCTAACAGTGATTCTGAGCTAGAGGGAGACCTAAGTCAATGTAGCTCCCTAGTGGAGGAGTCAGAGGAAGATGTCCTATCTTATTCACCCATCAAGGTGCTTGCTCTAACTTTCCAAGGTTATATTTGTCCCACATATCTTGCAACTGATGCTTTGCATTGCTTCTACTTTGTTGAACTGCCATTAGCTTAGTTTACACATCGTGTATGTGAATACGGCCTGCCTATCCATTTTCAGTACATATTCCATCTGTCATCATACCATATTTATCCATTCAAATGTTGTTCTTATGTATCAGACGTTCAAAAGGAAGAGGGCGATTGCTGATCATGGAGGAGCGCAAGCAAAGTATTTGGAAAAGGTAGTGGCACCTGATAAATCAAATAACCCATTAGGTGTAGTTGCAATATCACCTGACCCACAAAACACCCCAACTCTAGCAGACTCTAGCCCTACTACACTGGTCATTTCTGATGCCCCAACTCAGCAGACCCCAACTGCAGCAAACATTATGATTATGCCAGTTGACATAGCACCATCTCTACGACGCAAAACCCCCATTCCAGCAAAGAGTACACCAAATCCAGTTGCCAAATCCCTTTTCGCACCAGAGAGAGCCCCAATTGCAGCAAATAGGACCCCTGTTCCATTTCTTCCCAGTTTAGAAGACAAAGCTTATATTGTTTTCAGGAACTTTGTGCGCATCTTTCCTTCATGGAAAGATTATACCGCAGACATAGAACAATTTCCAGTCTTCCTCCGCAACTTACGCGTAAGTAATGTACTAATGTTATTCATGGTCATTACTGCATATGTTTCTGCTAACAGAAGACACAAGATTTCATTCTTTTAAATAGGCGAGGACCAAACTGGATTATGAAGACGAGCAAGGGTTGGTTGCGCTTTTCAAGCACTCGTTGATGAAGTATCGTTCCTACCTGAGGCAAGCGCACTTCGATGGCAAGCCTCTAAACGAAATTTCTATAAAGTCTCTGGTGCTACATTTATCCGACGGTGACTGGAATAATCTTCTTACACATTGGTCTCGGCTGCAGCGTAAGGTACTATCTATGATATCACATCACAATTTGAACTACATTTGTGCATTTGCCTTAACGTCTCACTTGTACGAAAACTGTTAGTAGGAGAACATTCGTTCTCAAGGGACCACAGAATCTCGCAACTATACTGCACACTGCATTGCTCTTGTGAGTACCTCTTGCCCTGTATGACCATACTTACTTTCATAGCTGTTTGATTATGTAGCATCACTGCACATGTTAGCCTCGTTATCGTCCATTTGGTGGACATTATAAGATCCGTATGGACTCTTACATAAATTTAGAATCAACCCAATGCTTTTGAAGAGGTTTAGCTCTGCAGTCCTCTTGTAAGGACTGGACGTCGTCTATGACTGTACTTACATTAACAGCTACTCCCTCCGTCCCATAATATAAGAACATTTTATACAGTACACCAGTGTTCAAAACACTCTTGTATTATGGGAAGAGGGATTGGTTAGCATTCTGCATCTTATCTCCCTTGCCCACCATTTACTAAAAAAGATCAGATCTATATTTAATCTTACCAAAAAGTAGAATACACAGACAATGTCAGTGCAGAAGTGTAGCCCATTGCTCTTGTCAGTACATTTTGTCCTGTAAATCTTGTACTTCCAGGGATTGGTAGTTGATTATGTAGCATCAATCTGCATCTTATCTTCATTATCCTCTATCCCTTCCAGTATTATCATATCTATAAGTACTGTCTACAAAATGTAGAGTACAGGCAATGCTTATGAAGAAGATTCTGTGCTGAAATTCTTGAGTTATCCTTCCCTTGACATGGAGAAGGGCATTATAAAGCCGATGTCAACTGTTAATGTAAGTCAGTCCTTCTAAAGCCTTTATCCTCAACTGTTGTTTAATTTGCTCATACTCCCTATCGTTTACTGCTGTTTAGTTTGCTGTTTCTACCAAAATGCATGTTCGCAAGAACCGTAAGTTCTAAGTTTTACTTATAAAACCAAATTCCTTATTCATACCATGCACATTACTCAATACTCCCTATATGTATGCTTGTTTTTGTGGATCTATAATCCAGTGTGTGGTGAAGCAGCCCACGTTTGCACCTTGTCATCTCCTGTTTTATCTTACTAATGTGGATGATGATATGAACAACATGCCATGCACATTAACCAAAATAGATACAATGATTTTCTTTGCCCTTCATCTATGCTTGTTATGTTGACATGGTAATCCAGTAGTGTGGTGAAGCTCCCCGCATTATGAACAATGCCAAATTATGCTATTGATATTTTGAACTTACTCTTTATTTTCTAATTTGAAATTGGATGGAATTGACAGCACAGTTATCATCTTTGTTTATACACATGCAAAATCTGTCATCTCTCTGCTTCGTTTCAGGGTGATATGCCTGATGGCATGCACAAATCTGCTGAAGGTTGTGTGACAAACCCAACATATATTGCAGCAAAGAAGGCAAAACATCTTGAAGATAGCGAGACAACCCCAAAGTCTTGTCTTGATGCAGTGTTCAAGTTACTTGAGACTAGCAGTCAGACAAGCTCACGGAATTCGTTGTCTGAATCAGTTCGACTTCTTCAGTCCCAAGTTCTAGCAGAAAGGCATTCTGCAACTCAACTTCGACTTGAAGTCCTATCTCTAAGAAAGATTGTGGAGAACACCAATGAGAACCTCATCGCTAAACAGCTACACCTGGAAGCTATGACCGACATGCTAGGCCGGTCTCACAGCCCTGCTCAGCAGCTTGCGCAGCAGTTCCTGCCCAAGGCTAACCTTTCTTGAACTGTCTTGGAAGTGGTCTCGGTTTAGTATTATTTTGTTACGCTGCAATGGTGCCCAGTTTTTGTAATCTGCTTCTTTGTTGCGCTTTATGATCACTGGTGGCAAACTTCGATGCCCAGTGGATGTAATATACCATAAATCCTTCATTGTATAGTGTAGGTTTATTCTTAGTTACTATGCCGTAATTTCTTTATTGTATAGAGTAGGTTTGTTCTTAATTCCTACTAGTTACTGCCATGATTCGCTATCTGAAAAAAAAATCAGATGTAGTCGACCGGGCTGAAACATTCGCCTCTAACGGGCCTGGTGTTTAGCGGGCCACAATTGGCCGGCCTGCATCATTCTTGGGCCCGAATGATTGGGGCCTTCACACTTTGCGCGAGGCCCACAACTTACACCGGCCTATATTTTAGTTGGGCCTTTTGTGGACCCAGCGCTTAAGTTTGGCCCAGGTAGCGTTGGGCCATTAACAGGCTGAATATTGTACTAGCCTGTTACGGCCCAGATGAAACCATGGGCCTTTAGCAGGCCGAAATGCATATTGGGCCTCAATTTTCACTAGTCGTCGACGGGCCTTCAGCAGGCTGAAATGTAAACCAGGCCTTTTTGGGCCCAGTTATATCACGGGCAATTACCAGGCCGAAACATATCTCGGGCCTTAGTTGGCCCACTGATATCATGGGCCTTTAAGAGGCCGAAAGCTTAGTACAAACATCAACGGGCCGAATTATACGACAGGCCTTTAACAGGCCCAAAGTCACGTTGGGCTTAACTGTTGCCACCTTTATCACGGGCCGTTAGTGGGCCCGATGTCCCGTCGGACCATATATGGCCCATGGGCAGCACGGGCCATTCCCAGGCCGAAAGTCACACCGGGCTGAAATGGGCCCATGGCTACATCGGGCCTCTAACAGGCCGAAAGTCACTAGGCTGTAATTGGGCCCAAATATTCGGCGCACAATTAACGGGCCAGATCTGGCTTCGGGCCGTAAATGGGCCCAAATATTCGGCGAACAATTAATGGGCCAGATCTGGCTTCGGGGCGTAAATGGGCCTTTATTAAGCAGGTCGTTATTGGCTAGCCCACTAGTACCTAAGTAAGTACTACGGGCCTTTAACTAGGCCGGCCTTTTTAACCTATATGGGCCACTGTTGGGCCGTGCCACGTGTTGACGTACCATAGGCGCTTTGGGTCCAATGAGTGGATGACATCTGTCCCAACGGTGAGCCGACACGTGTTTCCTCCAGCCAATGATGATTTTACACGTGGAAAATCCCCATTGGTCGGGGCTCTTAACGGGTTATCGGATCCAAAACCGGACCCGATAGATTAACGGCGTTCCGTTACGGTGGATGCCACGTGTCGGTCACCCTTGACGAAAGCACTTCTGTGACGCGCGATTATCGTCATGGAAGTGGACACTTCCATGATGATAATTTTGGTAATTTCATGGAACACTTCTACGACAGCACAGGTATGACTATCTTGATTCTGTCATAAATTTTTCATGGATGTACATGCATGACAGAAAACGTGACCTACTGTGACAAACACATATCATCACGGAAGTGTATTTTTTTGTAGTGAGTAGAACTCAAGCAGCTGTAGTTCTGTGAATTCAGGGGATTTCAGCCAGGCGTCCACCATGCAGGGCATGGTATGCTTTCTCAGGTAGCATGACGGGATGCAGAGGCTTTGAACGGAGCCCTGGTGGGAGGAGATGATGGCTCTGGGGATTTCAAAATCATTGAAGAGAGATAGCTGACGACAATCGAGATTAAGGGGCATGGCGCGCCATAGAGGGCGCCACAGAATTGAGAGGACTTGGGTGCGGCAGCAATCCTTGGTGGGGAGAAGCGAGATGATCTCCCCAAGGACGGCGTCCGGGAGATCGCTGATGCGGTCCACCCGAGATTCTACGGGTTCCTAGGATGCGGGCGAGGTCACGCTTCTCCCCGCTTCTCCCCGCGCTGCCGGGTGCGGGATGTACAACAGGCGCCGCCGTTGGCGGGAGCCTCATCTTCTTGGCGCTGGGGTCAGCTGACCCCATTTTCCTCGAGGGCGTCGCGTCGCGCTCATGGATTTGAGCAGAGTAACGAATGACGAGCCTAGTTGTAGTGCGAGTGAAGAAGAAGGGGAGCTGGGGTTTTTCTGTAGTAGTGAGGAAGAAGGGGAGCTGGGGTTTTCTGTAGGAGTGAGGTGAGGAATTTGGGGGTACGAGTGGAGCGAGCTGACGTGAGGTGGGTGGGTGTGAGGAGGAAGAAGAGCACCCAGGTTTTTTTGGGGGCAGTGTGCTGGGTGTGGGTAGCGCCTCTCATTCAGTAAATATATGGGCTTTTGAATTGATTTTACTATTTACTAGGGTGAATGGGCTGTTTTGTCTTGGTCCCAGAGAAACAATTACTACTAGTACAGTGGAGACACTCTACAGCTACCCAGAAAAACAATTACTACTAGTACAGTGGATACAATACCGCTTCTGGCTCCTCCTAGGTCATCAAAACGTCTCCCTCTACTGAATGACTTTATACTTTTGTTCACCGACATGCGGGCCATGCAGCGCGCGGGCCCAAATGCCATCCACCAAATTAGAAGGCAGTATGCAGGTGGAGAGTCACCCCGGTCGTAGCGCGGCAATAACGAGCCATCGTATCACAAAACCCCACCTCCCTGCAGTCTAAGTTTGACGGACAAAGCAACCATCATTTCACTCTTCGTTGAATCCCCTTCTCCCTCACCGTCTTCAAGAAAGGCAACACTCGCATCTGCCACTATTCTTCTCTCCCAACGAAGGGAAGGTAAGCGGATCTGTGATGTTGGTAAATTTTCGTTCAGAGAAAAAAAAAGAACTTTTGCAAAGCAGTAACCGATCCTCACTCTCTTTTTTGTTTCATTGTCATTGCGATTGTGTTTTTCCTTTCAGTGGTCTCCTAGTATTCGTCAGTTTCATGATGGACCAAGGAGAACCAGGCAAAGATCTGCGATTGGAGCAGCGGGAGGCTGATCCCCACGAGACAGAGAGCTCCAAGAAGATGGAGGCAGCCACCGAGCCGACCCCAGATACGCTCACGGCCACTACTGAGATGGTCAATGCCCTGTTTGAGGTTACAGCCCCCGTGGCACTGCAGGAGCAGTTTTCCCCCTTCGAGGATGTGTCCCCCCCCCCCCGCTGAGCTGCCCAAGGTGATTTTCTTCTTTGCCGATCTCGATTGTGGTTTTTCATCTAAGTATGTGGTGATGAATAATGCAAAATTTTATTAGCTTCGCCGCCATGCTATACATAGTGGTTTAAATAACTTGTGTTTCTTATACTGGAAAGTAATTTAGAATTTGTTTCTGTTTCAATTAGAGCTCTGATGCAGACAAGGATTGTGTGGTTGTACATGTCACTCATTATGAGGCGGATGACCTGAATATACGCACTGGGAAAACAGAGTTTTTAGGCTGTTGGATCCTGGAAGCCATTTTGGCTTATACCAATGAAGAGTTGTATTCCAGCCTCACTGTTGTAAGGCGTGTTGTCCAGGGTGTATTGAAGCACAAGAAGTTCAAAGCTACTCCTTCGTTTGTGAGGCATACTGTTCTTGTCAAGCTTACGCAGGAGATGATGTGGCATGCCTCCACAAAGAAGTTTATGAGTGGCAAGGCCACAAGGTTGTCTTCATGAAGGTTCACAGGATTGAGCTGCTGCCGGACATCCTCAATGATGTTCATGGCAAGGTCCGTCTTGTGTCCAGCCCAAATTAGATCGAGGCATGAAATACTTGCCCCAGCTAGTGTTTAATAGTAGTTTGGATTCTGTCTAATTATCCGAACCTTGCCTGTTATCGAGCCCTCTGGGGCTAGTACTCTGTTTGAATCCGTCTATGGGAACTGCTGCTACTTTTGTGTGCCCGTGAATCATCGTAATTGTTGCCGAAACAAATGTGTCCTCACTAGTTTTATCATACGAGCAGTGTGTGTTTTGATGAAATAGAGTACTCGTTTGAGAACTGTGCGCCGACGTATACATAAGTACTTGTAAACACTGTTGGTGCTACCCCACTTGTAAGTAGTTGTGAAAAACACGGCACATTGGCTCAGCTCGCTTCAACACTAGGCTATCGACCAGCTAACAATCAACAATCTATTGTCTGACATATAAGCAACTATGTATCTTGTTACAGTGGTTCATGCAGTTAACTGAGGCCACAATGTAAATTCCAAACGTTCACACGCTAGTCCAGCGTTCATGTGGAACACTCACATTAAACTCGGCTTCATAAAAAACTTGAAAAGCATAAGTTAAGCAATTTTATACATCTCAATGATTCATAAAACATAACAAACATATACTAGTTCACAGCAAAAGACAAAGTTGTGAGAAGGTTTACAAGTCAGGAAAAACCAAGCAAGGCTTCTCTGAGCAAAGGGCCTCCCAGCAGGCTTAAATTTCCTGGAGTTCACTCTGGTTTTTTCTTGTTGCCACCATCCAGGGTTAGGTTCTCTCATTCCAGAATAACCAATTATAATTGTGTTCTCAGCTGGAATGCTAAACTGAACCATGTAGTGTACTGACCAGCTGAAATTCTTGTGCATTCCACTAAATTTAAGCACCGCTATTTGCAGAAATAAGCAGACCACAATGCCTCTTGTCCGCGCACTTGTCCAAAAAACCGCCGTGCAGCCGTGCCAGCTAGTCCTCGGTCCATGGATGAACTGGTAGAAAGTGCATTCCGGACTAGGATGCAATTGTTTTCGCTCATCCCTACACTGCAACCAGGAAGTAAAACGTATGAATCAACTTCTTTTATATTGCGTTGGTCATTCTACCTAGTAACTACCAATGTAGGAATACCTAGAAGACGGGTGGTTAGACAACGGCAACGAGGGATAGCCATCTCATTTTGCGCAGTTCTACTAAAACTGAGGTGTGTTCTTTTGATTGTGTGGATAGAAACGATACGGAGACAGACATCCCGAAACGATATGGAGACATACATCCCTGTTTGCGCAAATACGAAATACGGTTATTTAAACAGTGACAGATATTTGCAGTGGCGTATGATTAACAGCAGCATCTATTGTGTTATAATTGGCACTAGATTGACAGTATGAAAGTGTCCTTAAGTAAGTAGCATCACATCACATCAACACTGCCACTAGATTAACATGCAGAACAATAAAATTAGTATTATAGTCATGAGAGTAGCACATGGTCAGTAAATGTGCAATCAAATTTGTGCAGTTCCACTGGGATGAAGCAATGTTAGCGGTGTGAGATTTAAGTGTAACTGCAAAAACACAATTCATGGGAAATAAAGCAAGACGTAAGCACTTCATAAAATGGTGGTGGCATTGCTTCAATTTATCGACGGCACTAGACCATTACTTATAGTGACATTAGGTGGCATTGCTTAATGCTTCATGTGATTTTACATTAACGGTAGCGATATGGGCGTAGGGACAGCAGAGGCATAAAGTGGTGAGACAGATGTGGTTGCCGAGAGCGGCAAACACTCAGGCAGCATGTCTGCATTTGTCCCTTTTTTATCTCCTCAGCGACATTTTCCTATGTGAGCACAGGAAATCTAGACCTGCTCATTCTCATTTGCGTTGTCCCCCAACACCCGTCACTTTCTTTCCTTTTCAACCAAGAGATAGGTCCACTTCCCCCACCCTTCGCCATTCACCATGCTTTCTTCGTCTTTTCAACCAAGAGACCGGTTGGGTAGCCAGTATCTACTACTTTCCCCCGTTTCCTCTTAGAACCAAGTCCTAGATTCACGCTACAGCTTTCCCACTTTCTTCCCTGTTTGAACCAACTCTTAGAGTCGACTGTATGAACTAGCTTTACCTCTAATAATAGTAGAAGTCTAGGTGGCTTTGGAACAACGGACGGAAGTAGAAAAAGATCCACATGAAGCCAAGTGGGGAGCTGGGGCAGTAGAGCAAGGCAGGTTTCGAAGGACTATATACCTGAGGGTCGTCGGCATGTGACAAAGACGGTGTCGGGAGGCCGCATCTTGGCCACAATACCGCAGGGAGGAAGAAGGGGTCGGAGGCCCTCCGGAGCTGGCGCTCTCTCGGAGAGAACGGCACGGCCACCGATTGGAACGCGCGGGCAGCCGTTGGTCTCCTCCCTCGCCACCAACGACAGCGTGAACGATGCACCTACACCCCTGCCACGGTCAAGGTTGTCCGGCCGGATTTGTGACCAGCCGTGAGCTGAGAGAGAGTGTGGCCACCTATGTCTTGCTTAGATCTAGAGAGCATGAGAGAGTGAACGAGAGGAACCCTAGTAAAGCAAGCGCTAAGGCTCCTGCTTATATATATAGTGGAGTGATTTTGTTGTACCAGCTTCAAAAAAATGCGCTCCTTCGTGTACCCACGAGTGGGTGTGAGAGAACTAGTGCGTGCGTGCACCGCTTCTCTTCGTGAGAGTACAATATACTATGCCCAAAGAACGTTCGCCACAAGAGTAATAGTATAAGTGTGTGACGTGTGAGCTAAAATAAAATGTGTGCGACGTCTTTTGTTTTTTAGAAGTTCTGAGGGTAGGGTGTGAAGAGCACATATGTGTGTGACGTCTACCTGCAGATAGACGGTGGGTGCGAGAGGACTCAGGAGGGTGCGTGTGCGTGAGAGAGAGGGGGGGCACGTATCAATGCAATGCATGTATCCGTAAATCATTATCCGACAAACGTTCGCCACAAGCCTTTTCCTGACGAAAGCCGTAAGAACCGTTAGATCGGCATCCTACAGTGTCAGTTTTGCCATGTCATTTAATAGAACAGCCACTCCTCCTACACACAAATCTTCCACGTGAGTGTTAGCAACTGCCGTATGCTCCCTCCATTCCAAAATTCAGTGCATATAGCTTTATTGAAAATTCGAACCTCGCAAACTTTTACCGAGTTTTCGTGTACCAAATTGCACATGTAGAATACCCTGTATATATCATTTCATTCATCTTCGAGAGGTAACTATAAAGATGGGGGAGGAGTCTACAAAGAAAGACCATCGTATCACCTGCAGCAATTTCAACCATCCTTTGGTGTGGAGGAATATCATAGGGACTCTATATGATATGATTTTTATAGGATTTTTTCCTTCAGAGCCAATTGGTTCATAGGAATAGATTCATATACTCCACATTTCAAAGGAAATAAACATGATATCATTTCTATAGCTTTAGAGCCACTTGGTTCATATGAATGGATTCCTATACTCCCATAATTTCAAAGGAAAATAAACATTAGCGTATATTCAATAGAAAAGTTCCTATGATATGAACCAAATTACATCTCTTTTCTAATCCCTCCTCATAGGAATTGAGATACATGTCATCTCTAGATTCAATAGAAAAGTTCCTATGATGTCAACCAAATGACATCTCTTTTCCAATCCCTACTCATAGGAATTGAGATACTCCATGTCATCTCTTTCCCTACAACTTCCATGTATACATCTTCTATTCCTAAATAGCTAGTACAACCCACTAGTAGCTTTTTTCCAAGACATGCAACTATGGCACAAGAACTATATAGTGTGCGAATAACTTGAAAGATGGTCGCTGGATGAAGCTAATCCGACAGTGCAGAGATGGCAAATCCGAGCACTACTGGCCGTTGGATATCATCAACATTCCACCAGATCTGCCACATGTACAATTTAGAAGACTCCATGGTTGAACTTAAGCATAATGCACAAACCTCAAAACACAAGCACTTCTCCTTTGTTCTAGAATCTTCCGTATCATAATTGATTTTTTTTCTAAATGAATTGCCATTATTTGTTTTTTACTTTATGCTTTACAATGCACAACCCCATGAATCTTAACATTTTTATAAAACTAATTGATTTTGAATGAGATGAACTATAAGAACTAAACGAACATCTACATCATGCATATATGACTCAAAGCTTTACATGCTATAGTGTGTATTTATTCATAATTTGGTTTCGAAATCTCATGCGTTCAATGCATGTGTACCTTACTAGTTTTGAGTAGAGTAGCAAATTTCACGCGGCCCCGGGTATATCAAAATGCAGGGCCCATGCATCATTGCCTTTCGGTCGAACCTACGTCCACAATTTTTTGTACGTACTATATCTCCACTGGTCCCCGAACCCAAAATGCTGCCTCGTTCCCCTAAAACCAAGCGGCCCCACACATATTTAAGGCGTCGACTCGAACTCAATCCCTCTCCCGTTTACTATGACGTGGCCCCGCACGCCCTAGTAGTACTCCTACAAACCCTACCGCCGCACACATCATCGGTTTTCTTCAAGAGGACGAGGGAGAAGCCGATTTGTAGTGGAGGCACTTTCAAAAAAATGATCTGTAGTGGAGACCCCTACCCTAGGGTGCCCTAGGTAGCTGCCGCACACATCATTGGTTTTCTCTTTTCTTTATGCTCTTGCGCCCTAGAGTGAAATGATGGTTGCTTCGTCCGTCCAGCTTAATGCGGGAAAGGTGGGGCTTTGTGATTTGACCCCTCACCGCTCATTTTCTACTACTGCGGCGCTACGACCGGGGTGCCTCCAATTCCAACCGCTGCTCCGAACTGTAATTTGGTGCATCGCACGTGGAACAAGACGGTGGATGAGCCACATGTCGGTCAAGGGGTCCTGTTAAGTGTGTCACCATTTCGTGTGCGGACTGACCCTGCTTGAGTCGCTACGCCAACACGACAGGTGCAGCCTACCACTTGGTTTTGCTCCTTGGTGAATCCCGACTATATTGATCTAAAAGATACGTACTGAACTACCCTCTCCGTCTCGTTTTTTCAGATGTCTCGGTTTATAGGGCGTGCACGTAGTTCTAGGTCATCCATTTGATAACTAAATCTGAGTTACTATGTCACAAAAAGTATATCATTGGATTATTAAGCGGATGTAGTTTATAAACATATACTGTTGATCACATATATAGCCAGTTAAATTCTCAACCTAGAACGACGTGCATGCCATGTAAACCGATACGGAGGAAGTATAGTAGTAAAAATGAGGTGATTTTACCGAGCAATCGGCGGGGGAGCATGGCTTGTCATGCGGTCCCACGTGTCATGATGTACCAAGGCGATGCGCGTGTCCCTCTTGAGGCAGAAGCAATACTACGTGGTTTGAGATGATGGCGAACCGAAGTGTGAAATAATGGTTGCTTCGTCCGTCTGGGAAGGTGCGGCATTGTGATTTGACGTCTCATTGCTCATTACTACTACTACTGGGGCGGTACGACTGGGGTGCGTCCCCCCTGCTGTTCTGCACTGTTATTTGGTGCTTGACACGTCGACCCGGTTGCTATATGTCCCACATGTCAGCGACAGGAAGTACAGAATTCATGAAAGCGAGCGTCGATGGAGGAGTACAAGACACGGCTTGGGTTTTTGCTGCTTCGCGCGATCCATCGATACAAACCCGGACTAAAAAAAGGCGAGGGCGGGTCTTTTCCCGCGCGGCAGGCAGGGGAGTTTGGCATAGTTTGTTCAAGGCAAGGAGGCAGGAAGGGAAACAAGCAAATAAAGGTTGAGTGACTTAGTTTTGGGAAAATCTGATTTTACGGAGTACGTACCCACTGGGGTTTATAGGGCTCATCGAAAAAACATTCGTTTTTCCGTTTTATAAGTCTCAATTCTACTACTAGTAGTAGTACCATCACATGTTGGATTTCGAGGTGCGTTAGATCACCCGATGCAAGCAGTGTCAAGAGAAAACTCACCAATGCATGTAGAAGTTCATGGAATTTAGTGGTCATTCATGCATTTGTTCTAATTAATGCCTCGGTAAACATAACTTCTTGAGAAAAACGAGCATACTAATTACTTGTGCAAACTAGGAGTACGAAATTAATTCGACCACTCACCGTCTACCTTGGTTGGAGATATTTTGAAATTGAGCCATAAACTGGAAAGGAGGGAGTAGTAACTTTTGTCTTGATTACTATTTGTGGCCTTGTATAGATGCAAAATGTTTTTTTATAGTGGTCTTGTATAAGTAAATGGAGGGAGTACTAAAGGACATATATATTCCAAACAATATGATAATCTCTCTAACCAAGGTAGTAGGGACGAGGAGTAAATGGAGTGAGTAGTAAAATTTTCTCCTCGTCCTGCGAGCCACCGTGCGTGTGGGCGAGGGAGCGGTCGTAAGGCGTAGTAAGCAAGCTTCGCCTCATCCTGCGAGCCACCGCACCCGTGGGCGGGGGAGACGGCGTACTAAGCAAGCTTCTCCTCCTTCTGCGAGTTGACGGGACACATCAAAAGTAGTCCAGTGTATAGAGCCTTGCCTCTAAGGTAGGCCCCACATGGTTTGCCTCTTTTTTAACATAACGCGTCAAGTCGCAATTTGTTTGTTCACCCATGGTAGATGATCCTCCCTCCATCTAGTGGACAAACAGTACACGTGTCAAGTTACCACGTGGGCTGCCTTTTCGTACAGAAATGAGCTCCACCGTGTACCCGCGCGGGTGTGGTTCGGAAAGAGACGGGAGTACGTGCGCCGTGCGTGCACCTCTTCTCTTCATGCACGTCCCCCACCTACGTGGGTGTGTGTGAGAGGGACTATAGAGATACAAACCTAGACATAATGCGCCGTCCATCCCCATGCCTCCGCCCAGTCCGACCACCAGTCACCACCACGCCCCACTCCTCCTCACCTTATCTCTCATCTTTCTCCCTCCATTTTTATATACAAGGCCACTATCAAAATTACAATTTGCAGATATACAGGGCCACTAACATTAATCGATGCAATATTCATGGTGTTTGCCTTGTAGTACTACTAGCAAAGGAGGACATTAATTATCCCTTGCATGCATGCGGGAGTGTGAGCATTGGCTTGATGTGCATGAAAGAGAAGAATACACATTAATTTACACGGCAAACAAGGAAACAAGGTGGCTTGCAACATTGAGTTAGAAGACATTAATTTTTGCCTTGGTACCTGTAATATGGGTTTGTGGCCTTGTATACAAAAATGGAGTCCGATAAAATTCTTGAGATACCATTTATCCTATAAAATCCTCGAGCAATCATTAGTTTTTACAAAATGGGATTACTCCTTCATGGGTCAATCACAACAGGTGTTTTGTAAAAAAATGCATCTTGATGTTCCGTGCAATGCACGGGCATCTTGCTAGTCCATGAAAACAACACATGGCAAAATTCCACGGCGAACGAGGGATTTGAATCTGTTGGGAGGGGCTATTTGGATCTTGCCCGGGGTAGCCAAAATATTGGCGACCCTTTTGTCCACCGGTGCCTTTGCCACCGATGAACGAGGAATGGCTCGGGTTCTCATGCATCCTCCAGCGCGCACGTTGGAGACGAGCTCGCATGAGCTGTGTTCTTTTTGTCCCACCACGCCGCCCGCAGATCGACCGGCGACCCGCAAATTACGCCATCCAACCATAACCGCACACATTATGATAGCAAGTCAACCAACCGGACGAAATTCACGCAAACACGGCGATATTTCATATAAACAATGACGGAAATCATATAAGATACCTGATTTTCATACAAACATGATGGATTTCATTACATTCAAATGAACTACGCAGTGCTAGTTCTAGACAGCACAGGTATATAATACCTGGCCTAAATGGTCGCCCGCCGATCGATTTGTGTTCCTCATGTCCGGCAGCATGATCACCGGACTGCCGGGAGCCCCGGAGGTATATGCGGGGTCGACGAAGGTCCTTGCAACAAAAGGATCCGGCAAGACACCTGCTGTGTACGCCAGCGCCGCCTCCGTGGTGGCCTTCATGGGACCCAAGCGGCGGCGGCCTCCCGTGTTCTACTTCTCCTCGATGATGGCGGCGGACGCGGAGGCGCTGGCCACCGACTCGTCGCTCTCCGTGCACCCGGCTTCTGTCACTGCTTGCATGGCGTGGCCGCCGGCATGGGAGTCTCGGCCACAGAAACGGGAGACGCGGTACGAGGTGGCAGCGTGGACGGCAGCAACGGCGCCCGTGCACAGCTCCTCGTCGAGCTGGCCTGGAGCGGCGAGTTGCTGAACCGCGCGCCGGCTTGGGGCGGCAACTGGCTTCATCGGGCGATGGGAGGGAGGTGGATCAGCGAGCTGCATAGCTCGTATCCGGCGGGCTCGGCGGGCCACCCAGCCGGCTTGGATGCGGAATAACTACTCTTCGTAAGCCATTGTAAGAGTGGACAAAATGGTGAAGGAGGAGATAGGGGAGCGGCGAAGGTGTGCGATTCTTGGCCGGCGTTTGGCCTCGTTTAAATAGGAGATTAAATAGACGGCGGATGGGAGGAGCTCGGCCGGCATTGCGTTTAATGCCGGCCCGGTCATGAACGGACGTGTGTCCAGAGTGGGTTTCTCGGCTTCCACACGGGCGGGTTTCATGGAGGCGTTTGAATGCGGCAAGGAGGCGTGTTTAGCGGGGCGTGCAGCAAGTGGCGCCCTTGACTCTAACGTAGGACAGTGCGCCGTTCTTCCACTGACGTGTGGGCTCTTTGTGTACATGGCCTTCATGTCAGTGACCCAACGCAGGCAGCGCACAGAAGAGGAACCTTTGGTGGGCCAGGGCGGTCAGAAGCGGGCATTTCATAAACCGATGATTGTTCATTGAGTGTGACATCATCCTTTTCATGTAGATAAGCCTACTATGTTGATAGCCCGTTCGATACGTTGTGATTCATAAAGACCGCTACAAACATCAATGTTCTGCTTATCATAGATAAGATTGATTAATACCTGTAAAAATCCATGTCCTTAACAAAGGGTGCATGCACGTATAGGTTGAGCGTGTGTCTTGCGTCGTGTGCTGTGTGCACGCAGACGTGCGAGTGTTGCGTGCGTGCAAGGGTACGTTTCAGTGTTGCATGCATGTGTGCGTACGTGCGTGTGTTCGTGAGTGCATGTGTACGCATCAGTGTTGCACGCCTGCATGCGTGCGTGTGTTCATTATGTGTACGTGTCAGTGTTGCACGCCTGCATGCGTGCGTGTCTTGCGTGCATGCATGTGTACGTGCGGGGTGAGGCTACACGTTAGTCGACTGACTTTTTCATCTCTGGTCATTAGATTTTCCAGCCGTTGGATACGAAATCAAGGGCCTGCAGTTTATCATCAAACTCCACCCCCTGAGCCGCCAGCCACCACCGGCCGAACCGCCGGCCCGCGCCGCCACGCTCGCCCCGAAACCACTCCTCACCGTCGGTCCGCCGCCGCACCGGCCATCCCTCTAGCCCCCCCCCCCCGCACCGAGCTTTTTCTCCGATGATCCCCACCCCACCGCCCAATCAACGCGCCCCCACCGCCGGCGACTGCCAACCAGAGGTCTCACGACTTCAAGTACCCACCGACCACTAATTTATTACCATTTTTGTCCTTCATATACGCGCTGACGGGTGGGCCCTATGGTAATGTGCGCTGCTGAATATGGACCGTTTGACTGGTCAATTGATCGTGTCATCAACAAATTACGGAGCTGTATGGTGAGCCAGTGACCGTATGATCACCCTAAAATGTATTTTATTAACACAGTACAGACTCAAACTACCATTTCTTTCTTTCATATACGGGCTGACAGGTGGGCCCCATGGTTACGCGCCCCAATGGTGCAACACTAGTTGCGCCACGTGGAACGTTTGACTGGTCAATTGATTGTGTCATCAACAAAATACGGAGTTGTACGGGTAAGCCAGTGACCGTATAATCATGACATGTATTTTTTTAACACGGTACAGACGCAAGGGCTCATATATACGCGCAAGCACTCACCGCTATAAGCGCACACACGCAGACCCTACCCCTATGAGCACCTTCGAGAGAGTGGGCCAGCATATGATCTTGAGATTTTATGAAGTCACCATAGGTGCCTCGTAGTCGAGTGGAACGTCTCCTCCCACTGAACGCACATCGCCGGAAAATAGTGAAATTAACCCAGGATAAATGCGAGCACCGGGACTTTAACCCTGGTGGGCTCGAGAAACCACTGTCCTCCTAACCATCCAACCACATGTTGGTTAGCACGACAAAATGTATGTGGTGACCGTGATGAGCTTATTCTGAAGTCCAGTGACCATATCGTGATTTCGCTTCAAATACAATGACTGTAAGTGTCGCCAACAAAATATGGAGCACGCATCAAATGCAAAGTCTGTCAGTGTCATCAAGAAAATACGGAGACGTATCGTGAGCTAGATACCGTATGATCACCACGAGAATGTATACGGTGACCGTAATGAGCATATTCTGAACTCCAGTGACCGTATAGTGCTTTAGCTTGAAATATAGTGACCATCATGCATGAATGTGTCGTGGGCATGCATACTTTTAGAGGGCCGAGAGATAGTTTGTGCGCGTACGTGAAAGTGGTGTAGAAAGAGGGGATGTCCGGTGGAGACAAGGAGAGATATGCCCTTCGTTTCTCTTTCCCGTGACTAATATTTTAGGAGAATATATAAAAATTCACAATGCAGAACAAATATTTTTGGGACAATTCCATTTCTCCCCCTAACTTGAGCCCACACCTGGCATTTGCCCCTAAATTTCGAGTATGCTCAAAAATACCCCTCTTCCGTCAAGTGTCCTTATAGAAATGCCCCTCCATGTCGTTTCCGTCTGGTCAAGGGCTTTTGACCGTCTCCGAAAAATTCCTTGGACGTTCTTGCCCCTACCTCCATTTGTCATTTACATATAGTGCCCAACCCCAAAAAATAAAAATAAAAACTCTCTCTGCAACTTACATGTGGGACCCAAAAAGAGAAAAAAAACTCTCCCTCTCTCCCTCCTCCCCTCATTCTGTCTCTGGACGCAACCGCAGTAGCTCGCCGCCAGCGAGCAGTAGCAGCGGGCAGCAGAAGGGCGCTGCAGCAACCTTCACACATTGTCTCCTGCTCGTGCGTGCCTGTTCTATGCCGAAAGTCCACGCAACCACCTAGGCTCAGTCCTCCCTTGTCCGTTCGTACGTGCCGTCGCCGGCGTAGTTCGCGGCCAGAGTCAACTCGAAGCTCAGAAAACACACCTGTTAAGTTCGTCTCTACCTATAGAGTGTTACCTTTGAATGAATTGAACGGAGGTGCCACAAATTGTCACCATGGTGTTCATCTTCTCCGCCACCGGTGGTGCTCCGCCGCGCCCTGATCTCCTCGGCTATGCTCGCCCTTCCTCGTCTGAGCATGTCCTCGAGTTCCTGGTGATCCCTTGGCCATTTTGCCCTCTTTCCAGAGCCTGCCCGAGCCACATAGCGCCACCCCACCTAGCGCCGCCGCTCGCCGCCGACGGAGATCGCAGTTGTCGTGGTTTGTGAAGGTCCCGCATCCTACTATCGTGCTTGACTAGTCCGCCGCAGCCCCATTGAGCTCAAGCGCTCCTTGAACCCCCCCTCCTTGCGTGCTCCTGTGCCATCTGGTGCGTCGACGGCGTGCTGCACACTCGTCGGATGTGCCCGTGTGAGGTTAAATTAGGGCTAAACATAATTACTAGTTCTTAACCAATATAGAGTAGTTAGTATTTTAGATGCTGACCAGTGGACCCCCTTCCAATAATCTGGTAAATAACGTTTTACATAATAAAGAAACAACAATGTGTAGTCCCATCTGTCAGAAGGGGCAAAAATGTCTCAAAAATGTCTCAGAGACGGTCAAAGGCCTTTGACCAGACGGAAGTTGTATGGAGGGGCATTTCTATAAGGACACTTGATGGAAGAGGGGTATTTTTGAGCATACTCGAAATTTAGGGGCAAATGCCAGGTGTGGGTTCAAGTTAGGGGGAGAAATGGAATTGTCCCAATATTTTTGGATGCACCATGCAATTAACTTTCATGTATAACATTGTACTATTGTATATGCTTATTTTCTTAGTGGCCGATTGCGTGTGTGGTGTGGTGGGCACATCATTTCTAGTTGTGGTGGGTCAACATGAGGACTCATGGGTCGGTTCCATCCTACGCCACATAGGTTGGATCGAGACGCGTTATACGAAGACCCATGTGGAGGACTCGGCGTACAACACGAACCTAGCTACCAGAGTCGCGGAGGACTCTATCCCCACTGGTGATAAGCCGACTATATATGATTTGTAACCCTAGGCCCCCAGTATGTTATAGAAGCTTGGGGGCTAGTTCGTCGATAGTATACACACACGCACAATGCCTGGTATTCACGTGTACTTTGTACACACCCCTATCACTAATATACAGTACCATGAGTAGGATTTTTCCTCAACTGCAAGGGTCCGAACTAGGGTAAAACTTTGCCTCGTATTACCATCCATCCTAACAGTCAGGGATATCCTACTGAATGATATGATGGAATCATATCTGCCAACTACTAAGAGAGAGGTGTGTCTGGGGGGGCAATGTGTGCGAGAGAGGCCTAAAGATAATGTGCGTGCGGGAGACATGTAGGCACATATATGTGCGTATAGAGGGCTAGTAGAGACCATGCGTGTGTATATATGCATGTGAGAGAAATAGTGTTTTCCAACTGAGATTAGTGAAAAGAGTGGTACATAGTAGTCAGAAAGAGAGAGAGATACAGAGAGAGCATGTGCGTGAGACTCCCCGACACCCCGAGAGAGATTGTGAGCATGTGTGAAAGAGAAATGTCGATGCATATAAAGTGTGTGCACTTATGCGGTAGATACAGAGATATATAGCGCGTTTGTGAGAACGGGCCGAGGCATAGTGCATCTACGTGTAAAAGGCGGTTCTACGCATTAAGTTAAAATAAAAATGGCATTATTATTTTTGGATGAGATAATGAATTTCGCAAATTGCGTATGGACGAAAATCGGTCTATCAGACACCCATACTCTATTGAATTCTAGCATGTGCATGTGTTTATTTCATATTATCGATCCATAGAGTGAGAGCGGTTTGAAATATAGGCAATGGATGCTTTTGCAATTCATATATAAACATTAATTAGTGCACTCCATGTTGTTAGTGTGAAGCACTTTATACATTTGTCACTTGCATGGATACATTCCAAATTGCTAGCTACGAAATAGAATACACGTCGAATTCAACATAAAGGGGGTTTCGAAGATTCGAATTCATAGGAAGTGCATTCATCTATTTGAACCCGAGATAATGGCATTTGTAAATCAGATGTAAAAGGAGGCATCAATCTTTGTTGTGCGTTTGAACATGCTATATATATTCATACGCATGTCTAACTTTTTTTTGCAACCAAGGAGATTATATCTGGAACCATGCATGAACTGAGGTAAGTTGCATATTTTTTAATATATACTCGTGTACAATGTATATTCAAATGTACCACCTCCATTCCAAAATAATCGTAGCTTTAGGATTTTCAAGAGTAAAGATTTGTGAAGTTTGACAAATCCTGAATGTTCAATTCAAGAGAACCGAAAACGTTAATGCTTCTGCTCCCAAATATTGAACGAAGCGCCAAATAGGCCTCTGGTCACCCAAAACCGCGCGAGACTAATGTTTGGTGGTAGGAAATTATTGTCCTGACTCTGGCCCGTGTAGCCTATCGGCCTGATGTCCAAAGGTCTAAACCGGGGTAGGTTTGTAACTTCACCAAGACGCCAGTCTCAACTGCCTCCGAGAAGCATTCATACGCCGTGGGCGCCTAAACACCCATGCGCTCGGCCGAAATCTATCCTGCCCACATTTGGGACACCTGAGATTACTGTCCTACCCCCAACCCGCAATATATCCGAAATTTTAGATGGGGGCAAAGTTTGTAACTTTCCCCAAATTTCAAACAAGCGCGTTCCAAACCGAAACATTGTTCCCCCTTAGTTCCCCACCTCCCTCCGTTTCCCCATTCATACTCTGTGGGCGCCAAAACACCCTCTCCACCAGCCGCGAAACCCTAGCCTCCTCCGTCCTCCACCCCATAGCGCCCAATCCACCGCCGCCCAACTCCATCACGCCGGAGCCGGTACCCCGACATCGTCGTCCAACACAACCGCAACCGCAACGCCCTCAAGGACTTAGCAGCTGAAGCCGAGGTAGAGCTGCCTCCACGACGCCGACGCCGACGTGCGCCGTACCAGAACCACTCCGACCACGCCGTCCTGCGCCTCACTGTTGCCGCTCCACTGTCACAACCGTCCACCACACCGGAGCTATTCCCGCTACGCCGTCGTTCACCGCCTCGGATCTGCTTCCCAGCCGCCGACAGACGGCCAGCGCACCACACTCAACAACTTGGCCATGGGTTCATCCAAGGCTGCACCGTCCTCCACAACTTCTCATTTCCAGCGAACCACAAGAAGATCGTTGGAAAAACAGAAGGAGGACACAGCACTGCCAGCAGAAAGAGGTACTCCTCTTCCCTTATTCGTGCAAACCTTACGTCTCTTCTCACACCGTATTCATCCCACGAAAGAAACTAGTTGAGCGCTTCTTACTGCATCTTCTTCGTGATACTAAATGCACAAGGTTTCCTCCCTTTACTATTTCACCTTTGCTAGAGGTCAGTAGCCCGCCTGGATTTCAATTCAGGGTCAGTCGAACCGCAATTAAAAGAAGCAACACCCGCTTAGGCGCGCGGAGCACCTAGTCCACCTGTTCGCCGGGGAAGCGGTGCATCGGCGCATCGGTGTCTATCATAGGGGTGTGGGGCACAGGAGCTGCTTGCGCCCGATCTGGAGGTCGGCGGGGCTTGAATGGATTGCCGGGGGCGGTGCCAAGCACAGCGGTGCGGTGAGGTTGAGGGGAGGGCGCAGGCAGGGGCCTGGGCCGGTGGTCGCTGCCGTTTCAAGGAAGATCGTCAACACTGAGTGGCTGGAGGTAGATGAAGGCGATCTACCCATTCTTTGTACATTGGACGGTGCAGAAAAAATGGACTGACCTATTTGTTTTCAGTCGAATGTTATTTTCATAGAATCCTGTAGTAATTTAGTGTGCCATGCATGTTGTATAGCTATCATATGTCTCCCGTCATTTATTTCTCATCGACCTGCTATCTGCTACCTTTACACTGTACTAATTGTGCACACATTTCACCCATACTCACACTATTGTTTTTTTATGCATGGGTATTTTAGACTCTGACGCAGTGTTGATGAATGCTGAAAAGAAAAGACAGAAGTCGCTCCAGTGTAATTCGAAGATAAGCACTAAGCGTTTCAACGCTCTAAAGGATGCAGTGTCAGTAGTTGGAGACAGTAAACGTAGCTCTGCAGTTGATGATCTCAATTGCCACACACAACCATCCCAGGTGCTTGCTTTAACTTCGCGCTATCAAATGTGGTTGCATGTTGCATATGGTGTCTAGCTTGTATTGCTTCCAATTTGGTTAAATTGCATCTGCTTACTTTACACATTATACCTTTGATAATGACATGCCTTCCTGTTTTTGATACATACTACATATGTCTATTAACCATGTTCGTACATCAAACTAATGCTCTTTTGTATCCCTCGTCAATCACTTATGATGAGACAGTCACCCGAGTGGGTTACTGTGAGACGCCATACTCATTTAAAGAGTGCAGTGTCATCCTCCCCACATGATTCTCAAGAAATAGCAAGGCTAAATGAATATAGTCAACGTACCTCTTTAGTTGATGACCGCAATTCCCCCACACCACCATCATAGGTGCTTGCTCTAACTTCGCAGTGTGATATGTGGTTGCATGTTGCATACGGTTTCTAGCTTGTAATGCTTCTAATTAGGGTAAATTGCATCTGCTTAGTTTACACATTATACATGTGAATATGACATGCCTTCCTATTTTTGGTACACACTACATCTATGTGTTAACCTTGTTCTTACATGAAACTACCTCTCTTCTGTATCCTGCATCAATCACTTACGATGAGTCACCTTTGTTCGTTGCATATTGCATATTATATCTAGCCTGTTGCCATGTATTGCTTCTAATTTGGTCAAATACATTTGTTAGGGCACCCTTTTAATTTGGCAGAGTGATATTGGTTTCATCTTTCATATGGTTTCTAGCTTGCATTGGTTCTAACAAGTTCAAGCACCTTGTGCTTAGTTTACACTTTATACATCATACATGTCAATATGTCACGCCGTCCTATTTTTCATACATATTCCATGCTCCAATCATGCGGCTGCCTTACATGAAAGTAGTGTTCGTCAGTATCATGCATCAATGAGTTCTGAAGAGCAAATTTATTCCTTTTTCTTGTGGGTTTGACTTGACAAGGCAAAATCAAGAAAGGGGAAGGAAAAGAGTAAGGAAGGCGATGATGGTGGTCCTCTGTAGCAACGTAAACAGAGCATCTGTACCGATTCTCCTTGTACTGATAGTGCATTACAAGGTCCAAGTCTCTGCTCCCCTACTCCACCATCCAAGGTGCTTGCTCTAACTTGGCAGTGTGATATCTGGTTGCATGTTGCATATCGTGTCTAGCTTGTATTGCTCCTAATTAGTGTAAACTGCATCTGCTTAGCTTACACATGATACGTGTGAATATGACACGCTTTCCTGTTTTTGGTACATACTATATCTGTCTATCACACCATGTTCTTGCATGAAACTACTCTTCTTGTGTATCCTGCATCAGTCACTTATGATGGAACACCTTTAAGTTGGCAGTGTGATATTGGTTTGCATCTTGAATATGATTTCTAGCATGTATTGTTTCTAGTTTGATGAACGCCACCTATGACGAGACAGTTTTAACTTGGCAGAGTGATATTGATTGCACCTTTCATATGGTGTCTAGTTTACAGTGCTTCTAATTTGTTGAAGTTGCCTTCTTCTTAGTTACCACATCATAGGTGTGAATATGTCAAGCCGTCCATTTTTTCATACATATTCCATCCTCGTATCATGACTTTGCCTTTCATCAGAGTAGTGTTCGTCAGTATCATGCATGAATGAGTTCTGAAGAGCGAATTATATTCCTTTTTCTTGTCGGTTTGACCTCACAATGCAGAATCAATAAAGCTGAAGGAAATTGGCAAGGCATTGGATGATGGTGGTCCTTCCGAGCAACCGAAACGGAGGTTCTCTACAGATTCTACTCCGCCATCCTCCCAACAAGATTCGCAAGACAACGCAAGGCTAGACAGTCAACGTAGCTGTGTAGATGATGAGCACATCTCCCCTACTCCACCATCACAGGTGCTTGCTCTAAGTTGGCACTATTATATGTGGTTGCATGTTGCGTATGATGTCTAGCTTGTATTGCTTCTAACTTTGTTGAATTGCATCTGCTTACTTTACACATAATGCCTGTGAATATGACACGTGTTCCTGTTTCTAGAACATACGTGTACATGATGAGCACATCTCCCCTACTCCACCATCACAGGTGCTTGCTCTAACTTGGAACTGTTATATGTGGTTGCATTTTCCGTATGATGTCTAGTTTGTATTGCTTCTGATTATGTTGAATTGCATCTGTGTAGCTTACAACTTATACCTACAACGATCACTTATCCATAAGACACATTTAACTTGGGACTGTGATGTAGGTTGCATCTTGCATTGTCTTCTAGCTTGTACTGCTTCTAATTTCTTGAAATGGCACTTATGACGATACACTTTTTACCTGATAGAGTGATATTGGTTGCATGTTCATATGGTGTCTAGCTTTTATTTCTTCTAATTTTGTTGAAATGCCTTCCGCTTACTGTTTTTCCATACATATTCCATCCTCCTATCGTACGTGTGAATATGAAACACTGTCTTTTTTTGTATATATTCCATCCTCCTATCCTGCGCTTGCCTTACATCAAAGTAGTGTTCGTCTGTATCATGCATCAACCAGTTATGCAGAGCTAATTTTATTCATCTTCTTGTGGTTTTGACTTCATAAGGAAATATCAGAAAATAGGAAGGAAAAGAGTAAGTTAGGGGATGTTGGTGGTCCTCCGCACCGACGCAAACAAAGACTCTCTAGATTTGCCACTGCTACTGCTAATGAAGTTGAAGTCCCAAGTCTACATGATGAGTTCATCTCCCGTACTCCACCATCGCAGGTGCTTGCTCTAAGTTGACAGTGTGATAATTGGTTTCATGTTGCATATGTTGTCTAGCCTGTATTTCTTCTATCTTGATTAAATTGCACCTGCTGAGTTCATACGTTATACATGTGCATATGACATGGCGTTCTGTGTCTAGAATACACTGCATCTATCTATCATACCATGTTCTTACATCAAAGTACTGCTGTTGTGTATCCCGCATCAGTCACTCATGATTGGACACTTTTAACATGGCAGTTTGATAGTGGTTGCATCTTGCATTGATTTCTACGTTGTACTGCTTCTAATTTTTCGAATTGCCACTTATGACAAGACACTTTTAACTTGGCAGAGTAATATTGGTTGCATCTTTCATATGGTGTCTAGCTTGCATTACTTCTATTTTCTTGAAAATCCTTCTGCTTAGTTTACACATCGTAGCTGTGAATATGTCATGCCGTCCTGTTTTTTCTTACATACTCCATCCTCATATGGTTATCTTACATCAAAGTATTGCTTGTCTGTATCATGCATCAATGAGTTCTGAAGAGCGATTTTATTCTTTTGTGTTGTGGGTACGGCTTGACGTGGCAAAGTCAAAAAAGAGCAAGGAAAATAATATAGTAGGGAGTGGTGTTACTCGTCGGGTGAAACGGAAAAGGATCTGCCGTCTAGATTCTGCTGGTACTTATAGTGCAGTAGAAGGTCCAAGTCCACTGGCTAAATCTACAAACACAGTATCACCTGCTCCACCAGTTGCATCATCCGCTTCAACTGTACCAGCATCTCAACGAGTTACTCGTTCGTTTGCTCCGGAACTGGCCAGTTCCCAAGCTGCCTTCACACCTAACACTACTTCCGAAGCACTGCTGACACAACAGGACTTGGCAAGATCAGATGAACCTCATGAGCATCAACACCAAGACGGTACCTGACCGAGTCAAGTTGTAGTTGCATGCTCCTTTATATGTACTCTCACAGTTTGATGTACACTAACACTTTCCATATTCGTTGTTGAGCTAGCACCACGACACAAGCGGAAACAGACATCAGGGATAATGCTTGACAGATTAACAAAATCTAAAGGAGGAAGAATGGAGATCCATTTTGAGGCAGGTTTAAAAAGGCCACGTGATGCTACAGAGTCAGCCAAGTTAGTATCAGAGGCAGCCGTTGCCGTTAGGTGTCATGCACGTATCCTCCCAACGTGGATCCAGTACAGGAATGAGAAGACAATACCCAGTTTAACAACTTCCTTGACCATTTATCCATAAGTAATGTTATTCATCACAATTAGTAATATTGTCTTGCTCTGTCCCATACTTTCTAGCTTCCTCCTAATAAGACTCACATTCTTTTTTTAACAGATGAGGTTCAAGTTGGATCCGAAAGATGACGTAACTAAACAAGCATGCACTCATGTTTTTCAGTCTGCTCTGCGACAGTATTGGTACCACCTTAGAAAATCTCACTTTGAAGGCAAGGCTAACAATGAAATCGCCCAAACATCTCCAGTGGAATATATTACAGATGAAGACTGGACAGCCCTCATTAAACACTGGTCTGATCCAGAGTATCAGGTAGGCTATATGTATTTGATCAGACTACATATTGAACTTGTATTTATTTATGTTCCTTACAAGTGTATCTTCTTCTAGGCTAACTGTTTGAAGAAAAAGACCAACCATTCTAAATGAAGGGCATGAGCAAACCGAATGCAGTGCAAATCTTCAAGGATTTCCCAAACCGAATGCAGTGCAAATCTTCAAGGATTGCCACACCAGCAAGATGAAGGGCATGAGCACACCAGTTCAAGCCGCTGTTGTAAGTCCTTCCTCCTCCTGCCTTTGAACTGATTGGTACTGTGATGTGTCCATTTAACTACTTGGTTTGCAGCCAATGTCAGTTACTATGTTCACTTTTATACACAGTTGTCTTAATGTATCATTTCACCTTACATGGTTTAAAAGAGATGAAGGATATTCTTTTGGTCTTGATCTGTATTCTAGTTGTTATGTTCACGTGCGCACACAATGATAAAATAGCCTTTTTGTTTTATATCTGTTTGCCCATGATATGAATGATGTCATACTATGTTCATCCTACTTTAAACCATGTCCCTTTATCCTTAGATGTCAACGAATGTGAGGAAATAGACAATACAGTAGGCATGCTACATGGACATATGTTCCGAAAGTGATTTTATTATGTAGTTGGCACTACAATACATGCTAATGTATTACAGTAGTTCACCAAAAGTTATGTATAAACGTGTAACCTACTTTGTTTGTTTTTGTCTCATTAGTAACTTATCTGGTACACTAATCTACAAGTTCAAACTTTCAGGAAGTTATAGAAAAAATGATTGAACAGCCACAACCACCTGAAGGTGACGAGGCTACCACATGCACAATGTCACCTCTTGCTGCAGTGCGTCAGTATCTCTCCACTAACAGTGCAAAAAGCACCTTCCTGCATAATTCTGGGTTGGTTGTCAAGGTAACCTCGTCCAAATCGCCTACTGAACAAAATCTTCCTGCTAGACAGAGTGATATATCTGTGCTCCGGACACAAGTCCAATCCCTAATGGACATCGTTTTGGAAACAAGAATAGTGGTTGACAAATGTCGTCAAGATATGAATGGTTTTGAACAGACTATCAGACATTCGCTTCGTTGTTCAAGAGCAATGGCGGAAAAAAGGTGAAGATCGTGCTGCTCCATCAGAATCTACAGCCTGAAACATTAGCACTCAGGTCAAATGATCTGTGCTTCTATACATCTGATGGTGCTTTTATCTACAAGGACTGTAAACTTTATGCCAACAGGCCTTTTGTTGTGATACAGCATTTATGATACTGCCAAAGGCTGCAATAATTACAACGCTATTTTTGTAGAGTGTAGGTTTATCTTAGTAATGTATTCGGCCGAAAGCTTCATAGGAGCCAAACATGCCAACATCCGTCGGGCCCATTCCAATTGGGCTAAAAATGATTATGGGCCGAAATTTGCATGTAGCCCACTAAAAATATCTGGGCCTAAATCAGCATAAGATTTCATATTTTTCTGGTAGGCCTGTGCCCATAGTGGGCCTTTAACAGACCTAAACATAATTTGGGCCCTCAGTAACAATAGGCCATTTACAGGTGTAAATATCTCGAGCCCATAAAAAACATGGGCCTTTAAAAGACCGAAAGTGAGATTGGGCCCATTTACGATGCGGATCTTTCACAGGCCGAAATTCGGATGGGCCGTAAATGCGCCGACCTAATACACGGGCCTTTAACAGGCTGGAAGTTCGGTCGGGCTAGATTATCGTCATTTTTATATGGGGCGTTAATGGGCCCGATGTGACGTTGGGCCACATATGGCCCTTGGATTTCGTCCGATGTTAACAGGCCGAAAATCACAACAAGCCGAAAGTGGCCCAAATCTATAGTGGGCCTCTAACAGGCCGAATGTCAGACATGGCCGAATATGACCCAAATCCTTCACAGTTGTTTATGGGCCGAAAGTTTCAATGGCCTGTAAATGGGCCCAAATGAAGCAGGACCTTTAACAGGCCGGAAATACATCGGGCCATAATTCAGCCCATATACTTAGCAGTCTATTAACGGGCCAGAAGTGACCATGGGCCGCGATGATGACAAGTTTAGGATAAGCCGTTGACGGGCCGATTTGACACTAGTCATACGGGCCTTAACTGAGAATGTTGGGCCTTTAGCTGGGCCGGCCCATTATGGTCCGCAAAATCTCACGGGCCTTTAGCTCGGCCAGCCCATTATGGCCCGCAAAATCTCGTTAGCCTTTAGCTGGGCCGGCCCATTATGATACACAAAATCTCGTGGGCCTTTTGCTGGGCTGGCCCATTATGGACCACCAAATCTTGTGGGCATTTAGTTGGGCCGGCCCATTTAAACTTTATGGGCTACTTTTGGGCCGGTCCACGTGTCAACATATCATAGGCGCATCTCGCCCATTGGATGAGTGACACCTGTGCCAACGCGGAGCTGACACGTGTTTCCGTCAGCCAATCAGAATTTTACACGTGGAAAATCCCCATTGGTCGGGGCTGTTAACGGGTTATTGGATCCAAAACCAGACCCGATAGCTTAACGGCGTTCTGTTACGGTGGAGCCACGTGTCGGTCACCCTTGACGAAAGCACTTCTGTGACGCGCGATTTATCGTCATGGAAGTGGTCACTTCTGTGATGATAATTTTGGTAATGTCATGGAACACTTCTACGACAGCACATGTATGACTATCTTCATTCTGTCATAAATTTGTCATGGATGTACATGCATGACAAAAAACGCGACCTACTGTGACAAACACGTATCATCACGGAAGTGTATTTTTTTTGTAGTGTACCTTGCTGTTTTTATATTTTCAGATTACAAAAACCTACATCTACCATCCATATTACACTTGTATCACCATCTCTTCGCCAAACTAGTACACCTATACAATATACCATTGTATTGGGTGTGTTGGGGACACAGGAGACTCTTTGTTATTTGGTTGCAGGGTTGTTTGAGAGAGACCATCTTCATCCTACGCCTCCCACGGATTGATAAACCTTAGGTCATCCACTTGAGGGAAATTTACTACTGTCCTACAAAACTCTACGCTTGGAGGCCCAACACGAGTCTACAAGAAGAAGGTTGCGTAGTAGACATGAGACCCGTGCTGTGCGGGCTCCTCGGGAGGACTCGCGGGATGGCGCCTCGCGAGGGGGTGGGGGCTCGCGAGGCCACTTGCTGTGGTGGTACTTGATGAAGTCCTTCGTCGGGAAGCCCTTCGCGGGCAAGGCCCTCGTGATGTTGTTGGCTTTGCGACACTCGCTGCCAGACTGCCTCTTGAGTTGGGCTAGGGGGCCCTTCCTGGGTCGCAGGCAGATGGCCCGTGGTACCCTGGTTTCCACTGGGCCGACAAGGGTGCCCAAAGATATTTTATACTCTGTCACACACGATTCTTGCTAATAAAATATTTGTGGTATACTTGATTTTTTCGTTCTGATTTGAAAAACAAAATGGGGTTACGGCTGGAAAGGACGGTGTTTGAATTGCTATAAGATTTATCTGTAGTGAACATGCAACTATAGGAGTGTCGTGTTAAAATTTGGAATTATTTAGGGTTTGTTTGGCCTTTTTATACATTAATTGAGTTTCTAGCAATTTAATGTGCATAATTCAAATTTAAACTACAGGCACATGCTATAGTGCACTAAAATGGATTGAAAAATTATAAATGTGTCCTTGGGTGAATGTTTAGGTCCCACGCAAGAAATGGGAATGAATTTTGAACATCTCGGCGTCGTGGCTCGGCCGTAAACATTGAGAAACTTGGTTTTAAAAATCCTGTAAATCCAAAACTCGCCTAAAAATCATGAAACTTGGCATGATGTTATGACATGGGACCAACATGTTGTGGTAATTTTTTTGTCCGATTTGGGACAAGTTTTGGTATAGACTTCTTACAAACCGGAGCATCTGCCAAGAAGTCTCATGGTTCCGAGAGGGAACGTGTCACCTCTGTGTGCGAAATGGCTTATGATGCCTCTTCCCACCTGGATTTATTTTACACAGGCAACATGCAACTATAGGAGTGTCGTGTTAAAATTTGGAACTATTTAGGGTTCGTTTGGTCTTTTTTATATATTAATTTAGTTTCTAGGCATTTAATGTGCATATTCAGATTTGAACTACATGCACATGCTCCAGTGCACCAAAATTGGTTGAAAAATCGTATATGTGTCCTTGGGTGAATGTTTAGGTCCCATGCCAAAATTGGGAATGAATTTCAAACATCTGGGCATCATGGCTTGGCCAAAAACATTGAGAAACTTGGTTTTAAAAATCCTGTAAATCCAAAACTTGCCTGAAAATCATGAAACTTGGCATGGTGTTATGACATGGCACCAACATGCTGTGTAAAATTTTGTCCGTTTGGGGCAAGTTTTGGTACAAACTTCTTACAAACCGGAGCTTCTCTCAATTAAGCCTCATGGTTCTGAGAGGGAACATGTTACCTCTGTGTGAAACGACATACGCTGCCTCTTCCCGCCTTGATTTATTTTACAGAGGCAACATGCAACAATAGGAGTGTCGCATTACAATTTGGAATTATTCAGGGTTCGTTTGGCCTTTTTCATACATTAATTGAGTTTGTAGGCATTTAATATGCATAATTCAAGTTTGAACTACAGGCACATGCTCCAATGCACCAAAATAGGTTGAAAATCATATATGTGCCCTTGGGTGAATGTTTAAGTCTCAAGCAAGAAGTGAGAATGAATTTCAAACATCTGGGCGTTGTGGCTCGGCCAGAAACCTTGAGAAACTTAGTTTAAAGTTCCTGTAAATCCAAAATTCGCCTGAAAATCATAAACTTGGCATGGTGTCAAGACACGGAATGAACATGCCGTGGTAAATTATTTATCCGATTTGGGACAATTTTTGTTATAAGCTTCTTACAAACCGTAGCTTCTCTCAAGAAGCCTCATGGTTCCGAGAGGGAGCATGTCATCTCGGTGTGCGAAATGACATACGCTGCCTCTTCCCCCTTGATTGTTTTACACAGGCAGCATGCAACTATAGGAATGGCATGTTACAATTTGGAATTATTTAGGGTTTGTTTGGACTTTTTATACATTATTTGAGTTTCTAGGCATTTAATGTGCATGATTCAAATTTGAACTACATGCACATGCTACAGTGCACCAAAACGGGTTGAAAAATCATATATGTGTCCTTGGGTGAATGTTTAGGTCCCATGCAAGAAATGGGAATGAAACATCTGGGCGTGGTGGCTCAGCCAGAAACATTGAAAAGCTTGGTTTTAAAATTCCTATAAATCCAAAACTCGCATGAAAATCATCAAATGGCATGGTGTCATGACATGGCACCAACGTGTTGTTTCAAAAAAATTATCCGATTTGGGACAAGTTTTCGTACAAGCTTCTTACAAACCGTAGCTTCTCTCAAGAAGCCTCATGGTTCCAAGAAGGAATGTGTCACCTCTGTGTGCGAAATGACATACGCTGCCTCTTCCTGCCATGATTTATTTTACAGAGGCAACATGCAACTATAGGAGTGTCGTGCTAAAATATGAAATTATTGAGGGTTTGTTTGGCCTTTTTATACATGATTTGAGTTTTCTAGGCATTTTGGAACAAATAGTTGCCATGTTATTATCGCAAACAGTTGCATTATTCCAACCGTGGGCGTCCCACTAACCATTTACTACTGCGGGCAGCTATTTGATTAGACGGGATGCGTGCGAGCTGTCTGTCGCGTAGGCTCACCGTGAAGCGGGCCCTTTGACCTGCCAGCGAGCGGTGCCAAAAATTTATTGATGGTTTTGGTTTCGGCCGCCTTGGGAAGGTACGTAGAACAATTTCCAATGCTCCTCCTACTCCTCCATTCTTATCTATAAGCGCCGCGACCAAGGATCGCTGCCTGCTGCGATGGAGGATGATCCGGCCAACAAGCGGCGGCGAGTTGAGTCAGAACCACAAGAGCCTCCGATGAGCGTGGACTTCATCAGAAGCCTCCCTGATGAGATGTTTGTAACCATCATATACCTCATTCCCATCAAATCTGGCATGCAGACAACTGTCCTCTCCCGGTGGTGGCACCCCCAATGGCACTCCACCCCCTGGACCTCATCAACAACGACAAGCTCTGCAGCGGGGAGCGCAAATGCTTGGACGCATTGTCCCACATCCTCGCCATGCACCCTGGGCTGGTCAGATGCTGTGCCATCGGCAAGTTCTGTTCCAACTGCAAGGCCGCACCCAAGTTTCACGAGTGGTTCATATCCCCCACCCTAGATCGGCTCGAGGAGCTCAGCTTTCATGCTGGACATCCTCGCTCAATGCCGTCGTCCGTGCTCCGTCTCGCACCCACACTGTGTCGCGCTACGTTCACGCAGTGCTCCCCTCCAGATTGATGCCGCACCCGGTCTTCATCTCCCTAAACTGAAGCACCTCGAGCTCATAGGTGTCCTCATCTTGAAGGAGGATTTGGAGCACTTGCTCTGCAGCTGTACGCGCTCGAGTACCTTCATCTTCTGGTGATAGATGGGTTCAGTAGCCTCCATATCGCCTCGACGAATGTCCGTACGATTTATGTTCATTGCTGGTGCCGCAACAGGATGTCAGTTGAGGTGTTTCATGATATGGTCATCGAGAATGCGCCTTTCCTTGAGAGATTGTTTGTACCTGATAAAGAAGGTACAACAAGAATGAGGGGCATAGACGCACCGAAATTGACAGTGTTGGGCTATTCATGTGCTAAATTCTCTGAACTTGTTACTGGATCATTATCCGTTCAGGTACAACAGTCTTCTTCTTCTCCTTCTTCTTATTGGACATCACATTTTATATAATTTTTGTTGATCTATGTTCGGCTGTCATCCAGAAAATGATTCCCACAAGCTTGACCCCATCTCTGCACAGTGAAGATCTTGGCACTACAATCTTTCAGCCCCAATCTGGATGAAGTAGTTAGATTCCTTAGATGCCTTTCGTGCATGGAGAAGCTATACATCGAGGTGATGCTCCTTTCCTGTTAATTGTTAACCACAACGGAGTGCAATTTGTTGTTACTTTTACCCATGATTACAATGAGAAATGTAGTATGATTTCTAAAGGAAATTTGGAGGATTTCAATACATATATTTTTTAGATGTTAATCATGAACGATTGAAGATGGCATGCCATTCTATTCGTGTATTTTAGAAATCCTCCAAATTAAAGAGGCCCGAAGTGTTCAAAACTACAGCTAGGCACTAATATGTTGTCTTCGTTTGCAGATACAAGGAGGCCCAAAACTGGAAAATTCAGCGCAATATCAAAATCCCACTGAATGCCCTGATCTTCATCTCATAGAAATTACTTTGAACGAGTACCGAGGCACCACACTAGAGATTAAATTTGCCATGTTCTTTATTCAGAAAGCAGGTGTGCTCAAGGTAATGAGGTTTGCCCTATATTTAGTGTGCATAGGTGAATGGTTTGCTAATCAGCGCACGCGTCTACAGCTGAATGGAAAAGGCTCTGCAGAAACTGAATTTCAGTTTGTAACTTCATATGACAGATTATTCGTAAGTTTACTGTATCAAGCCGATATATGACTTCTCGGTGGCTGATCCTTTCATATAAATAATGCATGACTCGGATTCTGAAGAAGATGAATTTGATTTATAATAATAGTTTGAACCTTGTAATCTTTGAATTTGGGCCTTGTAATGCTGAAATTTGAACCTTGCAATATTTCCGGTATTTGTGATACAATGTTTGGAATGGCATTGTGTTCTTTGTTCTTTGAAATGTCATGTTGTTATACATGTGGAGTACTGTCCGACTACGGATGCACGCGGACGATGTCCTCATGACATGGGATTGAGATGATCCAAAAGGCAAAGTTATTCGTTTGTACGAAATGAACTTTCTTGTTGACCACCTATCGGCTTGAAGACATTTTAGATTAACTCATACATAATGTAATAAATTTCTATGTGATCATATTTTCCCATTCATGCTTTCATAGTTCACTACAATGAGAGAACGCACGGAAAAATAACCAATGAATTTCGATAACAGCATCTGAACCCTAAACCCTGAAAATAAGAATGTTGTTATGTGTGTAGTCACTTATGTAATTGGGTGATTAATTTGGTTATGCAATCTTGTTGTTATAAGTACAAATGTTGTTGTTCTATAGGCAGAGCATAGATGTTGTGCAGACTACGCAAATCACATTGCGTACGAATTAAACTACGGAACCCGTTGGTGATGATTTCTTCAATCGCTGACATTTTTTTACCAGCAACCGTTTGCCCATAACACACACAGGTTATTAGGAGGAATCATTTGTGTTATTATCGGTCTTCCCACACAATTCTTATTACTCACCTGTTTGTCGGGTATCACACACATCTTGTTAAGCCGAATCATTTGTGTTCTTTTGGATCATCCCAAACAGTTCATCCGAGTGACATGTATGCCGTCTATCGCACACACCTTGATCTACCTTACCGTTCTATTGTTTTGTCTAATCGCAAACAGTTCGTATGCATCAACTGTATGCCATGTATCGCACACACAACTCTTTTCTGGATGGTATTTGATGGCTCCGCCATCGCACAGAGTTCGTCTCATTGGTGACGGTTTTATTACCATACCTTTTGTAACTCGTGCATCACACATAGTTTCGTCGATTGGTCTCCGATCCATGTGTCGCTTTTGGACCATTCTACAGTAGTGGTTGATATGTCTCCAACGTATCTACAAATTTTTTATTGTTCCATGCTATTATAGTATCAATCTTGGATATTTTATATCACTTTTTGTGCTATTTTATATCATTTTTGGGACTAACCTATTAACCCAGTGCCTAGTGCCAGTTGTTGTTTTCTGCTTGTTTTTGGTTTTCTAAAAAATCAGTACAAAACGGAGTCCAAATGCGACAAAACTTTTTCACAATTTTTTTCCGGACAAAAGAGACCCTAGATGCTTCGGGGGGAGAACAGACTACAAGCAAGGAGACGGCAAGGCAACAGGGTGCGCCCTGGGGGCGCCCTGTTGCCTTGTGGGCCCCTCGTGGCTCTGTCTGACCTAATTACACCTCTATAAATTCTCTAATATTGGGAAACCAACAGAAAGCCACCCAAAACACTTTTTCTGCCGCCGCAAGTTTCTGTTCTTTCACAATCTCATCTGGAGCCCTTTTCCGGTACTCTGTCGGAGGGGGAATCAATCGCGGAGAGCTTCTACATCATCCTTGCCGCCTTCCGACGAAGCATGAGTAGTTCACCACAGACCTACGAGTCCATAGCTAGTAGTTAGATGGCTTCTTCTCTCTCTTTGATCTTCAATACAGTGTTCTCCTCGATGTTCTCGGAGTTCCATCCCATGTAATCTTCTTTTGCGGTGTGTTTGTTGGGATCCGATGAATTGTGGGTTTATGATCTGAATATTTATGATAAGTAATTGAGTCTTTTCTGAACTTTATTATGCATGATTTTTATAGCTTTGTATTTTGCTTTGATCTATCCATTTGGTTTGGCCAACTAGATTGATTTATCTTCAGTGGGAGAGGTGTTTTGTAATGGGTTCAATCTTGCGGTGCTCTATATCCCAGTGACATAAGGGGACAAGACACGTATTTGTATTGTTGCCTTTAAGGGTAAAACGACGGGGTTTATTCATATTGATTAGGTTTACTTTGTCTACATCATGTCATCTTGCTTAAGACGTTACTCTATTTTTCATGAACTTAATACCATAGATGCATGCTGGATAGCGGTCGATTGGTGGACTAATAGTACTAGATGCAGGCAGGAGTCGGTCTACTTGTGACGGACGTGATGCCTATATACATGATCATTACCTTGAATATCATCATAACTATGCGCTTTTCTATCAATTGTCCAACAGTAATTTGTTCACCCACCGTATGCTATGTGCTCGAGAGAGAAACCTCTAGTGAAACTATGCCCCCGGGTCTACTTTTATCATATATAAAATCCAAAAATAACTTGCTGCAATTTTATTTACTTTTATGTTGTTTTGCAACTTACTTTTCTATCTACCACTATCACAACTAATCCTTGCAAGTAATGAGTTCAAGGGGATTGATAACCCTCTTACCCGCATTGGGTGCAACTATTTGCTTATGTGTGTATAGGTGTTGTTCACGAGGCTTTGTGTGATTCTCATACTGGATTGATACCTTGGTTTTCACTAAGAGAAATACTTATCTCTATTGTGCTGCATCTCCTCTTCTCTTCGGGGAAAATCCCAATGCAGCTCACAAGTAGCCGTGTTATGCACCATTAACACTTGGAGAGATGCTACCAGTGAACCTATGAAGCCCGGTTATATTTTCCTCATAAGAACAACCTCAAAATTTTCTTCTACCTGCACTTTTATTTTCTTAATTAATTATTCCCAAGATTCAAAAATACTTTCAACCACAAGATACACTCATAACTTGTTGCAACTAGCACTTGACATAGGTGAACACATTTTTTTAAATTTATTCTTGACTTTTCGGCGCTATTCTTTTTAGTGGTATGACATATTCAGCAACTATGAGATATTAGGTGATACCACGTGCGTTGCTGCAGGAATTGGTTGCAATATATTTTAATGTGATTTGATTGTGTGGAATATAAATATTTAGATTAATAACACTAAATTAAAATTTAAATACATATGACTTATTATATTTGATTATCTATAGTTCTAAAATGTTTATTGATTATAAGTGGAATAATAAAATAAAAGATATTTACCCATGCATGGCATGTGGTGGTGGGTCTTTTTTCATGCATTTCTCTCATGTTGAGGTGGGCTTTATTCCATCCATAATTGATGAGGTAGCATAGTTGCAGGTTAAGATAAATAAGTTTTTTTAGGGTAGGTTAAGATAAATAAGTTATGAAATCACTCTCTTATGTATATATAGGATTCGGGGCAACTTCGTTAATCTCTATATCAGTCGACTAAGTGCTCATAGGTAACGTATAGCGTGCATGTATTTATGGAGAGGAGTGCGTCCATGTATAGTGTGTTTCTAATATCTTTTTACGACGAATCAACCTGAGTTAGATGGTTAGAAAAATAGTGGTATTTTCATCTTCTAACTTAACAAATGCACTGGTCGAGAACGTTCTCGCTGCCTCGCGCGTGCGCACCACGGATAAGCCAAATGCAGTGCATCAGGGGTCTCTTCCTTAGCTGGGCTGACCGACCGTACAGTCCAATGTTACAGCACTCGTGTCAGTCGCAGCACACCCCTCGTAGCGTGCGTGCGAGCGCTTTGATGTCTGTCTGCGCGGTGGGGGTCGAGGGGCTCGGCCTGGACACCACTCGTGGTCCGACAACGCGATTGTACCCGACGTTGGCGTTCGCGTCGCGTGCCCTATATCCCGTGGGCCCAGCTCTCGCCGCCGACCCAATCCGGAGCCAAATTTGGATCTTTGATTTAAGCGCGTTCGACTAAACAAGTAAACAGAGAGGCAGAGAGCAACCACATTCGGCCCGATCGATCCCAGCCTAGATTCCCTAGCCTGGCCGGTGGGGAGCGAATCCGGCAAAGCGACGGCGAGGGGAACAGGGGTGGGGGGCCATGAAGCGCTGCTGCCTGCGGCTACATAAGCCGCGCGCCTCCGTTTCGTTCTGTCGGGGACGAGGAGGAGGTGGAGGAGGATGGCGCGGCAGCGGGGCCGCGTGGTGCTGCGGCGGATCGAGGATCGGAGGCGGCGGGGGATCTGCTTCAGGAAGCGGCGGGCGGGGCTGGTTAAGAAGGCGGAGGAGCTCGCCGTGCTCTGCGACGCCGACGTCGGCCTCCTCGTCATCAACCCCTTCGATGGCACCTTCCAACGCTTCGCCGCGCCTGCGACGTATGTGCTTGTGCCTCCGATCCCTGTCTTTTCTTCCGGTTATTTGCTCTCTCGATTACTCATCTATAAGAAAATATAAAAGCGTTTAGATCACTTAAGTAGTGATCTAAATATATTTCTGGACAGAGGGAGTACAATCGAATTAGGCCAATGTTTCGAATATAGTATTTTTTTTTCCGTGCTAATACGCGACTCTACGGCTCATCTCATGCCGCTCGTTAGCTATATTTTTCTTCCGCACGTAGAGGACGAGATCACGAATTCACGATGCCGAACCTGCTCTTACTCAACTGTCTGAGACTCGGGTCGCCGCCAGTTTATTTTTCTGCCGGCGTTCCAGCTGTAACCACACTACAGTAATGTTCTACTGCACACTACAGTATTTTATGCTTGCGTGAACTACAGTTGTAGCTTTTGTTCCTTTCTTTTTTGAAAGTCACTGGGGGAGGAGTCCCTCCACCTGAGTAGCTTTTGTTCCTATGATATCAGTGGACTAGAATTAAGTAAGAGCTGCTAGCGGATTTACTGTGTTACCTAGGATCAGTCTTTTAAGAGTTTATGGCAACCCTCTGGTTCTTTTTCTTCTTCTAGAGATATTGGATTATTGTAGCCGGAAGCAGTATATGGTGCCAGGATCGATATCAGGCGTTCGTTCTATCGTTTTGTTGCTTCTGAAAGGCATTCAGAGCCCGTTAAAGTTGGTTATTTCTTGTTGACTGCTAACCAAATTATTTGAAATCCCTGCTTAATTTCTAAGCAGAAAATGTGCACCAATTTACAAAACTATGTTTTGCCATAAAAATATTTCTTGTTCCTAAATAGAGGTAGGATGTAAGAAAAGTGATAGATTATAATTATGAAAACACATAGTTGGTACAAGTATATGATCAATGTGCATTATAATAGTTGCTAGGTGCCTAAATCCTTGCGCAAAAAATATTATTACCACAACAGTGATGACTCTGTTAGTGATAGTCTTGTCATCATCATATCCATAATGATGAACCGCGGGCAACTTAAGTGCATCATGCATGTCAACAGGAGGAGATTATACTACAAACCGAGCTAGTATATAAACTGCAAGCTGAACTAGTTTTGATATAAACTATGGAGATATTTGGGCGTATATATAATAAGATAGTGGTGGTTATTATACATCGGAGTAAGATAAGCCAACAAATAATGCTAGATGATAGGGATTATCTAGTGAAGTGAATATCCCTATGATTTCATGTACATGTAGTGGAGAATTTGCATTTCAGAGTTCATCTTGAGATTTACTTTGTTATGACATATTCAATGTATGTTTTGAGCTTGGCAATGTATGTTTACATGTTGCACCATAAATTATTTTTTCGAACTTGCATACGACATGAGTTATACTTGACCAAGTAGAGCTCGTGCAGAGAAATAATAAGTGGAAAGCTAGGTGCCGGTCGGGCTTCTAGAAATAAAAATCAGTCACCTCCCACTCCGTCTAGTTTGAATTAAGTACCTTATAGTGATTGATTGCTACAACAAAATATTTCCTCATGCAACATTTTTGTTGTGTCCATGCAATATTGTTGCAACATACATAAAACATCACTGGAAACTTCACAACATATGCGACATAAAAAATAATGAATAGAAATAGGGGAAGTGTGTTTGCAATGAACTGAACCCTTAAAAAAAACAGCCATAACCATTGCAACATGTCATCTGCATATGCGCAACAAACAATTTATGCCTTGGGTTTGCTAATGAAAAATCCACCAACTGATGCCCCGTCATCTCCTGATTCAAGTGAGTCTGAACCCATCCATGCCTAGGCACCATTTTCCTTGAGTCGGATAGCATTGACTGTCATAGCTAGATCATATTTTAGAGATAAGTATTATGGGGGATAGAAACACATCTATTCTGTCTACAGATAAAATGTAAATATTGACAATCATTTGACACCATGAGCCCATAACCTAGCTTCTGTATAGCTGCGTACATGCCTTGACCTGCACAATTGCTCGTTTCTATTCCATTTCATTTTTCGTCATCCGTGCAGGGGATTTTTTGTGATGGTTAGGTTTTATCTTCTATAGTTAGAAAATATTTGATGTGTCAAACCTAAATTGTAGTATTTCCAAATCGTAACCCTGATATGGAAACTAGAGAGGCATACTAACGAAAGGCTATTGTCTATAAATCATGAAGCTGACAAACCAAAAATCCGATACTATGATTGACATAAACATACTTCTAGGCAGTCGAGCCACCGAGAAGGGCTTGAGTTCTGACATGCATAGGTCAACCCATGCAAGATGACAAGTTTCAATTGCCCAACTTTACTAGGAACTTAGTTTTACGTTAAATTAGTTAAATTATATTGTTATGGTAATTTCGAAGCAAAACATGCTCATTGTAATAAGCAATGTTCCACCAATTTACTAAAAGAATGACACACGAAGTCTATACCTTTCCCCTTCCATATTGGAGAAAGACTTTATTTACCTACAAAATTTAAAATATGCGCTATATGTACCCTCATAAAGTCACACAACCCTTCTATGCCAAAGCATTTCTCTAAAAACTAACGTTTTCCTTTGCTGGCAAGTCAAGGGCTATAATCAAGAACCATCATATCAAGCAAAAAGCTACTTGACTCATGTCAATATGACCAAACCAAGAGCAAAAAAAATTGGGTAACATGGGGATGAATTCATGAACTGTGTCCAGATGACCAGATCATGAACCATGATATGAGAAAACACTACTTGGCTCATGTCATTGTGACCAAACCAAGAGCGGAGATTGAGAAAACATGGAGTAGATCACCAACAAGAGAAGCAAAGGGATTAGGATAGAACCATGAATCTCACCTTCTTGCTCCACTCCTCCCAGCCTCCCTCTCCTCACATATGTGTGTGTGGGACTTTTCCTTGCAGCAGTGTATGTGTAGCAGCAGCAGAACAGCAGATGAAATGAGCATACCAACCTCGCTCCTGTATGCTGGAGGGGAGTATTTATAGGAGCGGGCAGCAGCGGAGGCGTCTCACGCCCGTGCCCACGTCCTGGGATCGTGTATGAGATCGTGGGACGTGGGGAGCGGCTGGCTCCTTTCCTTAGTATAATTTATTCCTTAATTGCTAGTTGACCAATGCTTTGAACCGGCAAGCTTGTAATTAGCTGATGGGCTTTGAATATTTTAATGTACGGTGGGCCTTGGTGCTACTATTTCACATGTATGCACTAACAGGCTTGTGAGAACTACATGCACGTATATGCGGCCATATTTTTTAATGGGCTAAACTTGATTAGCTACTAATGACGCATTAAGGCTTATGGTGAGGGTGTGCATGCTTAATTATTTTCCCGGTAATTCGAAGTCCAATGTAAATATATGATATGAGATGAGCATGTTGGCCGAATATTTTCTAACCAAATATATATGGGTCGATACCCCACTAGAAACACCATTTATTTATTTTATATACCGCGTGTATATTTTGTCAGTGCGATATATTTTTATGCATCGCATCTTTTTTCATCAACGATGGAACAAGGACTCCATTTATCATATGCTCGATATGTCGGAAATATTATGATTTTATGTTGGTATTTGGCACCCGCCGTAGCTGGCGGCCTGCATGGATTGAAGTTATGTGTGATTTTAGTCGGGACAAATTTTTCATGGAGATCTTTATTCACTTTGCAAATTTCTCAAATATCAGCTCTTTTATTAATTTCATTTTGTGTGCCTGCTATTTTATATTGAGCGGTGAAAATTTACCAGTCATTTCCTTTGCCTATTTGGAAATTCATCATTTTTAACATTTAAAGTAATTCATTTATTTTACTTTTACTTTGGCCAAAATATGTGTCAACAATAGGTATAAAAAACAGTTTCTCCTTGGTTTGGTTCTATGTTTATAAAAAAAAGTTTAACATCTACATAAAATTCTAAAGAAAATTCCATCAACACAACAAATGAATTATTAAATATAAGAATTGTGTGAACAATATTTGTATGTTGCCATGCAAAATATATTTTCGTAAGCACTACTTCTCTCATATAAATATTATATCCCTAAATCTACACCCTACACCGAAGTCTAGGCTCAAGAACATGTTTGTAATTCATTTGTGTTTCTTGTCCCTTGCCAATATTTATGTATTCACAAGCATGATAGGATTTAACACACATCTGAGTGGACACGCAGTAAATGTTGATTGAAATTATCTCCTAACAAAATAATGCTTTTCATAATGAAAGGACCTAGATAGTTGATTCATGAGGCCATGACGCCTCTCCAAATGTAGCATCTCTTAGCACTTCAACATCTACATAAAATTCTAAAGAAAATTCCATCTATACAACAAATGAATTATTAAATATAAGAATTGCGTGAACAATATTTGTATGTTGCCATGCAAAACATATATTCGTAAGCACTACTTCTCTCATATAAATATTATATACCTAAATCTACACCCTACACCGAAGTCTAGGCTCAAGAACATGTTTGTAATTCATTTGTGTTTCTTGTCTCTTGCCAATATTTATGTATTCACAAGCATGATAGGATTTAACACACATCTGAGTGGACACCCAGTAAATGTTGATTGAAATTATCTCCTACCATAATGTTTTTCATAATGAAAGGACCTAGATAGTTGATTCATGAGGCCATGACGCCTCTCCAAATGTAGCATCTCTTAGCACTTTATCATAGAAGATATAAAATTTAAGAGACGATTAGCCCAATGCATTGTTTCTTAGGGTTTGTGTCTAAATTTTAATGATTTGGGGCTCATGCATACATGTGATTGGGCTAGCAGATTTTTTTTGTCTATGGCCACGTGCAAGGGTTGTATGTTAGCTAAGATACAACATCCCCCTCTCTCTTCATTAATTACTATGCCACGTCAGTACCTGTGAAACCGTGTTAAGAAACCTGCATCGGAAGAGCCTTGAAAAAAATTGGGACATTAAAACTTGTGGGCTTATGCATGTTTTAACATGTACAAGAAACTTGGTCTTGACTCACGTGGTACTAGTTGATTTACAAAAAAAGTTAAAGCTACAAACTCACATGGAAGCAAGTGCTTGTGGTACTCTTTTATCTCCCAGTACTCTTGATAATTGGACACCTAATCTCCACAACATTTTAGGGTTCACATCAGGAAACTCCATGGAAGTTCACATAGACATACCTATTTGAACACCTTGTGAAGGTGAAACGCCTAACTATGAGGCACCACTTTAAATTTGGTCACTCTAGATGCCTAAAGGATGGTTAGGAATGTGTTTAATACTCTATTTTATCTTCAGAGGTTATAGTTGTTGGGCGAAATAGCGACATGTATTCCTATGAGGCCATAGGCCAGTTTATATATACATATAGGCACGGATACCACTTTATACAACGAAGATAGTACATGGATATTATATACAACTGTAGCACTCACCAGACTCATGGTGGATCAACACACTGAATTTTAAGAGGTAAAAGTCGTCATGTGCTCTAGTTTGAGCTTTCATGGAGAAATCTACTAACTGTAGCTCGGAAGGCATATATGGTGGAGCAATCACTTGATCATGCACATGGGACCACATGAAAGAAGCATCGACACCAATATGTTTGGTGAGCTGATGCGTCATACGGTCACACACAACATTGATTACACCTATATTGTCGGATGAAAAAGGATTTCGTGTAGTCATAGAATCAGCCAAACCCTCAAGGATCCACGGTAGCAAAGTTATCCTTGTTGCAGAAATAGCTCGCAACTCAGCTCTGCACATGAATGGGAAACTACAGTGTGTTTCTTTGTTTTCCAGGTAGTGAGAGAACCTACACTAAGAGAATTAAGGTAAGCAGAAAACACGTGGCAAACTGAGGGCTCGCTAGCCCAATTGGCATTCGAATAGGCTTGATGTTGTACTGAAATGGAATGTAGAAAGAGAATACGACGTGAAGAGTTCCCACAAAGATATCATAGTACTTGAAGTAGGTGACTATAGTGAACTAAAGTGGGAGCAAAGATGAACTGGCCCAAAATGCGAACAAGATAGAAGATATCCGGATGAGACACAACTAGATAGGCAAGATTCCTGGCAAGATGATGACAACACTATCGATGTCTCAATAGTGAGCTCATCAATATATAAGGGTATCACGCACAAGATCTCGAATGCACTTTAGGATAAAAAGAAGCCATCTGAGCTAGAAGAAACCTCGATCCCAAAGTAGCAAAGAGGACCAACATCAGACATAAGAAACTACTCAATAAGACAAGCATCCACAAATGCAGTGTACATAAAGTCGTCACTAGTGATGTTCTTGTCATCAACATATAAAAGAAGAGCCTGGCCATGTGAAAAAAGTTGGAGAAAGGGCATGTGATCTTGATCACACTTGTCGTAGAACCAACATCAATGACCAATGAGGTGAAGCGCTCAAACCAGACACAAGGGGCTTTTATTAAGGCCATGTGGAGAGCAATGAAGACAACACACCAAGCAATCCAGAATATGCTACCTAGGTGGTGGCTGCATATAGACTTCTTCATGCATCCTGCCATTAAGAAATGCATTTTAATGGAAATTTGAGAGACTTGCCAGTCGCGAATAAAGGCCACAACAAGAAGGGTGCCAACATTGGTTATGGGGGGAATAGTTGCAAATATCTTAGCATAGAGTCGGGCATGCTTCCACTAAAAGACGAGGGCCACAAGATGAGGCATGTAACCATCTGAGCAAATCTTAACCTTGCAAACCTCTTACAAGTGAGGGGACAAACATTGGGCGGAAGGGAAACAAGATCCCACATGCCATTGGAGTAGCAAGCTCGTCTACGATCGCATGCTATCCTAGATGACCACTACATTTTTAGAAGAAGAAAAAACTACTGGCCAACTCTAATTACTGAAGCTCTTACTGTCATGAAGAACAAAACAACATGACACCATGCCGCAAAAAACAACAACAGTAAGATACAAGGTACGAGTAAAGAGACTTGCCGGTAACGAGATTGAACAAGGTATTGGGATACCGACGATCGAATCTCGGGCAAGTAACATACCGATTGACAAAGGGAATTGTATACGGGATTGATTGAATCCTCGACAACGTGGTTCATCCGATGAGATCATCGTGGAACATGTGGGAGCCAACATGGGTATCCAGATCCCGCTGTTGGTTACTGACCGGAGAGGCGTCTCGGTCATGTCTGCATGTCTCCCGGACCCGTAGGGTCTACACACTTAAGGTCCGGTGACGCTAGGGTTGTAGAGATATATGTATGCGGAAACCCGAAAGTTGTTCGGAGTCCCGGATGAGATCCCGGACGTCACGAGAGGTTCTGGAATGGTCCGGAGGTGAAGAATTATATATAGGAAGTCCAGTTTCGGCCACCGGGAAAGTTTCGGGGGTTACCGGTATTGTACCGGGACCACCGGAAGGGTCCCGGGGGTCCACCGGGTGGGGCCACCTATCCCGGAGGGCCCCGTGGGCTGAAAGTGGAAGGGAACCAGCCCTTAGTGGGCTGGGGCGCCCCCCTTGGGCCTCCCCCCATGCGCCTAGGGTTGGGAACCCTAGGGGGAGTTCCCCCTTGCCTTGGGGGGAAGGCAACCCCTTCCCCCCTTGTGGCCGCCGCCCCCCCTTGAGATCCCATCTCTTGGGGCCGGCGCCCCCCAGGGGGCCTATATAAAGGGGGGAGGGAGGGCAGCAACCTACAGCCTTGGGCGCCTCCCTCCTCCCCTGCAACACCTCTCTCTCTCTCGCAGAAGCTTAGCGAAGCCCTGCCGAGACCCGCTACATCCACCACCACGCCGTCGTGCTGTTGGATCTCCATCAACCTCTCCTTCCCCCTTGCTAGATCAAGAAGGAGGAGACGTCGCTGCACCGTACGTGTGTTGAACGCGGAGGTGCCGTCCGTTCGGCACTCGGTCATCGGTGATTTGGATCACGGCGAGTACGACTCCATCATCCACGTTCATTGGAACGCTTCCGCTCGCGATCTACAAGGGTATGTAGATGCACTCCTTTCCCCTCGTTGCTAGTAGACTCCATAGATGCATCTTGGTGAGCTTAGGAAAATTTTTAAATTATGCTATGATTCCCAACAGTGGCATCATGAGCCAGGCCTATGCGTAGTTACTATGCACGAGTAGAACACAAAGCAGTTGTGGGCGTTGAGTTTGCCAATTCTTCTTGCCGCTACTAGTCGTTTCTTGTTTCGGCGGCATTGTAGGATGAAGCGGCCCGGACCGACCTTACACGTACGCTTACGTGAGACAGGTTCCACCGACTGACATGCACTAGTTGCATAAGGTGGCTAGCGGGTGTCTGTCTCTCCTACTTTAGTCGGAACGGATTCGATGAAAAGGGTCCTTATGAAGGGTAAATAGAAATTGGCAAATCACGTTGTGGTCATACGTAGGTAAGAAAACGTTCTTGCTAGAAACCTACAAACCACGTAAAAAAACTTGCAACAACAATTAGAGGACGTCTAACTTGTTTTTGCAGCAAGTGCTATGTGATGTGATATGGCCAGAAGATGTGATGAATGATATATGTGATGTATGAGATTGATCATATTCTTGTAATAGGAATCACGACTTGCATGTCGATGAGTATGACAACCGGCAGGAGCCATAGGAGTTGTCTTTATTATTTTGCATGACCTGCGTGTCATTGAATAACGCCGTGTAATTTACTTTACTTTGTTGCTAAACGCGTTAGCCATACAAGTAGAAGTAATCGTTGGCGTGACGACTTCATGAAGACACAATGATGGAGATCATGGTGTCATGCCGGTGACGAAGATGATCATGGTGCCCCGAAGATGGAGATCAAAGGAGCATGATGATATTGGCCATATCATGTCACTATTTGATTGCATGTGATGTTTATCATGTTTTTGCATCTTATTTGCTTAGAACGACGGTAGCAAGTAGGATGATCCCTTATAATAATTTCAAGAAAGTGTTCACCCTAACTGTGCACCGTTGCGAAGGTTCGTTGTTTCGAAGCACCACGTGATGATCGGGTGTGATAGATTCTAACGTTCGAATACAACGGGTGTTGACGAGCCTAGCATGTACAGACATGGCCTCGGAACACACGCAATACACTTAGGTTGACTTGACGAGCCTAGCATGTACAGACATGGCCTCGGAACACGGAGGACCGAAAGGTCGAGCATGAGTCGTATAGAAGATACGATCAACATGGAGATGTTCACCGATCTTGACTAGTCCGTCTCACGTGATGATCGGACACGGCCTAGTTGAATTCGGATCATGTTTCACTTAGATGACTAGAGGGATGTCTATCTGAGTGGGAGTTCATTAAATAATTTGATTATATGAACTTAATTATCATGAACTTAGTCTAAAATCTTTACACTATGTATTGTAGATCAAATGGCCCACGTTGTCCTCAATTTCAACGCGTTCCTAGAGAAAACCAAGCTGAAAGATGATGGCAGCAACTATACGGACTGGGTCCGGAACCTGAGGATCATCCTCATAGCAGCCAAGAAAGATTATGTCTTAGAAGCACCGCTAGGTGAAGCACCAATCCCTGAGAACCAAGACGTTATGAACGCTTGGCAGCAGCGTGCTGATGATTACTCCCTCGTTCAGTGCGGCATGCTTTACAGCTTAGAACCGGGTCTCCAAAAGCGTTTTGAGAAACATGGAGCATATGAGATGTTCGAGGAGCTGAAACTGGTTTTTCAAGCTCATGCGCGGGTCGAGAGATATGATGTCTCCGACAAGTTCTTCAGCTGTAAAATGGAGGAGAACAGTTCTGTTAGTGAGCACATACTCAGAATGTCTGGGTTGCACAACCGCTTGTCTCAGCTGGGAGTTAATCTCCCGGATGACGCGGTCATTGACAGAATCCTCCAGTCGCTTCCACCAAGCTACAAGAGCTTTGTGATGAACTACAATATGCAGGGGATGGAAAAGACCATTCCCGAGGTATATTCAATGCTGAAATCAGCTGAGGTAGAGATCAGAAAAGAACATCAAGTGTTGATGGTGAATAAAACCACTAAGTTCAAGAAGGGCAAGGGTAAGAAGAACTTCAAGAAGGACGGCAAGGGAGTTGCCGCGCCCGGTAAGCCAGTTACCGGGAAGAAGTCAAAGAATGGACCCAAGCCCGAGACTGAGTGCTTTTATTGCAAGGGAAGTGGTCACTAGAAGCGGAACTGCCCCAAATATTTAGCGGACAAGAAGAAGGTCGGCAACACCCAAGGTATATGTGATATACAAGTAATTGATGTGTACCTTACCAGTACTCGTAGTAGCTCCTGGGTATTTGATACCGGTGCGGTTGCTCATATTTGTAACTCAAAGCAGGAACTACGGAATAAACGAAGACTGGCAAAGGACGAGGTGACGATGCGCGTCGGGAATGGTTCCAAGGTCGATGTGATCGTCGTTGGCACGCTACCTCTGCATCTACCCACGGGATTAGTTTTAAACCTCAATAATTGTTATTTAGTGCCAGCTTTGAGCATGAACATTGTATCTGGATCTCGTTTAATTCGAGATGGCTACTCATTTAAATCTGAGAATAATGGTTGTTCTATTTATTTGAGAGATATGTTTTATGGTCATGCCCCGCTGGTCAATGGTTTATTTTTGATGAATCTCGAACGTGATGTTACACATGTTCATAGTGTGAATACCAAAAGATGTAAAGTTGATAACGATAGTCCCACATACTTGTGGCACTGCCGCCTTGGTCACATTGGTGTCAAGCGCATGATGAAGCTCCATGCAGATGGACTTTTGGAGTCTCTTGATTACGAATCATTTGACACGTGCGAACCATGCCTCATGGGTAAGATGACCAAGACTCTGTTCTCCGGAACAATGGAGCGAGCAACCAACTTATTGGAAATCATACATACCGATGTGTGCGGTCCAATGAGTGTTGAGGCTCGCGGAGGATATCGTTATGTTCTCACTCTCACTGATGATTTAAGTAGATATGGGTATGTCTACCTAATGAAACACAAGTCTGAAACCTTTGAAAAGTTCAAGGAATTTCAGAGTGAAGTCGAGAATCAACGTGACAGGAAAATAAAATTCTTACGATCAGATCGTGGTGGAGAATATTTAAGTCACGAATTTGGTACACACTTAAGGAAATGTGGAATAGTTTCACAACTCACGCCGCCTGGAACACCTCAGAGAAATGGTGTGTCCGAACGTCGTAATCGCACTCTATTGGATACGGTGCGATCTATGATGTCTCTTACCGATTTACCGCTCTCATTTTGGGGTTATGCTTTAGAGACTGCCGCATTCACTTTAAATAGGGCACCGTCTAAATCCGTTGAGACGACACCGTATGAATTATGGTTTGGGAAGAAACCTAAGCTGTCGTTTCTAAAAGTTTGGGGATGCGATGCTTATGTCAAGAAACTTCAACCTGAAAAGCTCGAACCCAAATCGGAAAAATGCGTCTTCATAGGATACCCTAAGGAAACTATTGGGTATACCTTCTACCTCAGATCCGAAGGAAAGATCTTCGTTGCCAAGAACAGGTCCTTTCTAGAGAAGGAGTTTCTCTCGAAAGAATTGAGTGGGAGGAAAGTGGAACTTGATGAGGTGATAGTCACCCCTTCCGAACCGGAAAGTAGCGCAGCGCGGGAAAATGTTCCTGTGGTGCCTACACCGACTGGGGAGGAAGTTAATGATGATGATCATGAAACTTCAGATCAAGTTATTGAACTTCGTAGGTCCACAAGGACACGTTCCGCACCAGAGTGGTACGGCAACCCTGCCCTGGAAATCATGTTGTTAGACAACGGTGAACCTTCAAACTATGAAGAAGTGATGGCGGGCTCGGATTCCGACAAATGGCTAGAAGCCATGAAATCCGAGATAGAATCCATGTATGAAAACAAAGTATGGACTTTGACTGACTTGCCCGATGAGCGGCGAGCCATAGAAAACAAATGGATCTTTAAGAAGAAGACGGACGCAGATGGTAATGTGACCATCTACAAAGCTCGACTTGTCGCTAAGGGTTATCGACAAGTTCAAGGGGTTGACTACGATGAGACTTTCTCACCCGTAGCGAAGCTGAAGTCCGTCCGAATCATGTTAGCAATTGCCGCATACTATGATTATGAGATATGGCAGATGGACGTCAAAACGGCATTCCTTAACGGCTTCCTTAAGGAAGAGTTGTATATGATGCAGCCGGAAGGTTTTGTCGATCCTAAGAATGCTAACAAAGTATGCAAGCTCCAACGCTCAATCTATGGGCTGGTGCAAGCATCTCGGAGGTGGAACATTCACTTTGATGAGATGATCAAAGCGTTTGGGTTCACACAGACTTATGGAGAAGCCTGTGTTTACAAGAAAGTGAGTGGGAGTTCTGTAGCATTTCTCATATTATATGTGGATGACATACTGTTGATGGGAAATGATATAGAATTCTTGGAAAGTATAAAGGCCTATTTGAATAAGTGTTTTTCAATGAAGGACCTTGGAGAAGCTGCTTATATATTAGGCATCAAGATCTATAGAGATAGATCAAGACGCCTCATTGGTCTTTCACAGAGTACATACCTTGACAAGATATTGAAGAAGTTCAATATGGATCAGTCCAAGAAGGAGTTCTTGCCTGTATTGCAAGGTGTGCAATTGAGCACGGCTCAATGCCCGACCACGGCAGAAGATATAGAAGAGATGAGTGTCATCCCCTATGCCTCGGCCATAGGGTCTATTATGTATGCCATGCTGTGTACCAGACCTGATGTAAACCTTGCCGTAAGTTTGGTAGGAAGGTACCAAAGTAATCCCGGCAAGGAACACTGGACAGCGGTCAAGAATATCCTGAAGTACCTGAAGAGGACTAAGGATATGTTTCTCGTTTATGGAGGTGACGAAGAGCTCGTCGTAAAGGGTTACGTCGACGCTAGCTTCGACACAGATCTGGATGACTCGAAGTCACAGACCGGATACGTGTATATTTTGAATGGAGGAGCAGTAAGCTGGTGCAGTTGCAAGCAAAGCGTCGTGGCGGGATCTACATGTGAAGCGGAGTACATGGCAGCCTCGGAGGCAGCACAGGAAGCAGTCTGGATGAAGGAGTTCATTACCGACCTAGGGGTGATTCCCAATGCGTCGGGCCCGATGACTCTCTTCTGTGACAACACTGGAGCTATTGCCCTTGCGAAGGAGCCCAGGTTTCACAGGAAGACCAGGCATATCAAGCGTCACTTCAACTCCATTCGTGAAAGTGTTCAAAATGGAGACATAGATATTTGTAAAGTACACACGGACCTGAATGTAGCAGATCCGTTGACTAAACCTCTCCCTAGGGCAAAACATGATCAACACCAGGACGCAATGGGTGTTCGATTCATCACTATGTAACTAGATTATTGACTCTAGTGCAAGTGGGAGACTGTTGGAAATATGCCCTAGAGGCAATAATAAATGGTTATTATTATATTTCTTTGTTCATGATCATAGTCTATTATTCATGCTATAATTGTATTGTCCGGAAATCGTAATACATGTGTGAATACATAGACCACAACATGTCCCTAGTAAGCCTCTAGTTGACTAGCTCGTTGATCAACAGATAGTCATGGTTTCCTGACTATGGACATTGGATGTCATTGATAACGGGATCACATCATTAGGAGAATGATGTGATGGACAAGACCCAATCCTAAGCATAGCATAAAAGATCATGTAGTTTCGTTTGCTAGAGCTTTTCCAATGTCAAGTATCTTTTCCTTAGACCATGAGATCGTGCAACTCCCGGATACCGTAAGAGTGCTTTGGGTGTGCCAAACGTCACAACGTAACTGGGTGACTATAAAGGTACACTACGGGTATCTCCGAAAGTGTCTGTTGGGTTGGCACGGATCGAGACTGGGATTTGTCACTCCGTGTGACGGAGAGGTATCTCTGGGCCCACTCGGTAGTGCATCATCATAATGAGCTCAATGTGACTAAGGCGTTAGTCACGGGATCATGCATTGCGGTACGAGTAAAGAGACTTGCCGGTAACGAGATTGAACAAGGTATTGGGATACCGACGATCGAATCTCGGGCAAGTAACATACCGATTGACAAAGGGAATTGTATACGGGATTGATTGAATCCTCGACAACGTGGTTCATCCGATGAGATCATCGTGGAACATGTGGGAGACAACATGGGTATCCAGATCCCGCTGTTGGTTATTGACCGGAGAGGCGTCTCGGTCATGTCTGCATGTCTCCCGAACCCGTAGGGTCTACACACTTAAGGTCCGGTGACGCTAGGGTTGTAGAGATATATGTATGCGGAAACCCGAAAGTTGTTCGGAGTCCCGGATGAGATCCCGGACGTCACGAGAGGTTCCGGAATGGTCCGGAGGTGAAGAATTATATATAGGAAGTCCAGTTTCGGCCACCGGGAAAGTTTCGGGGGTTACCGGTATTGTACCGGGACCACCGGAAGGGTCCCGGGGGTCCACCGGGTGGGGCCACCTATCCCGGAGGGCCCCGTGGGCTGAAAGTGGAAGGGAACCAGCCCTTAGTGGGCTGGGGCGCCCCCCTTGGGCCTCCCCCCATGCGCCTAGGGTTGGGAACCCTAGGGGGGAGTTCCCCCTTGCCTTGGGGGGCAAGGCAACCCCTTCCCCCCTTGTGGCCGCCGCCCCCCCTTGAGATCCCATCTCTTGGGGCCGGCGCCCCCCCAGGGGGCCTATATAAAGGGGGGGAGGGAGGGCAGAAACCTACAGCCTTGGGCGCCTCCCTCCTCCCCTGCAACACCTCTCTCTCTCGCAGAAGCTTAGCGAAGCCCTGCCGAGACCCGCTACATCCACCACCACGCCGTCGTGCTGCTGGATCTCCATCAACCTCTCCTTCCCCCTTGCTGGATCAAGAAGGAGGAGACGTCGCTGCACCGTACGTGTGTTGAACGCGGAGGTGCCGTCCGTTCGGCACTCGGTCATCGGTGATTTGGATCACGGCGAGTACGACTCCGTCATCCACGTTCATTGGAACGCTTCCGCTCGCGATCTACAAGGGTATGTAGATGCACTCCTTTCCCCTCGTTGCTAGTAGACTCCATAGATGCCTCTTGGTGAGCGTAGGAAATTTTTTAAATTATGCTACGATTCCCAACACTATCGCCATTAGCTGGGCGTCAAACCGAACAATGCCATCCGATCACATCGCCAAAGGGAGCCACTCGTTACCTCGCCCTGGATCAAAGGTTGCTAAACCGTCATACGATGGGGATGCTCACCCTTAAGCCCGGATGGGCAATGATGCTAGGACCTCGAGGCGAGCGATGTCAAGGCAACCACCTCGTTGAGCCTAGCTCCCCAAGATAGCACCAACGTCGAGACCACAAAACCGTCTAGACAAAGAAAATAAGTTGTTGTTCGTGAACCACACGCCCAACAACCACCAGAAATGGAACTTGCTCATGTGGGGGAGCTTCCAAGCAGGAACAACGCCACAACGTCACCACCATCCGGTCTGGTAAGCCAGCTAAGGGTTTTCACCTAGCTAGATCCCAAGGTAGAGGAGGGCACCCCACGATGACACCTCCAAGGAAGGGAACTTCACTCAAGAGCATTATCGCCACCGACTCCTACACCGCTGGGCAGAGCTTTCACTCAGGAAATGACCCCTGCCACCCACCACTACACCTCCCACAAAGCCATCGATAGGAAGGTGACGTGGGTGAGTAGCGATGTATACAACACCCAGAATAGAGCAGTATCAATCCGTGGAGGTACCAGTATCCCGCAACAGTTGAATGCTCTACAATACAAATAAAACTTCACTTGTGTCCCCAACATTGCTAACAAGGTGTCAAGGTGTCAACATTTCTAACAAGGTGTCAACCTTGCTAGTCTTACTAGTTACAAAGACGTTTAAATAATAGATAATATTCCCGTATTATCGGATAAAACAAAACTAAAAATAAGTTGATGGAAGGTGATTCTTATGCTAAAAAATGGATTGTTGTTCATTTCACTAAGTATAACTCTCCAATACATAAAAGTGTGTTATATCAAGTGCAAAGGTACATAATAAAAAATTTCATGCTCATGCCAAACATATGAATGTGTTGATTCTACATAGGTAGTACGTCCATAATACTATTAGATCAAGATACACTCTGCATCTTATAGCTAAATAGACTGTCCATAGATCGCACGATCTGGACATTAAGTGTGAACAAAGGTAATTTCTTTGAACAAGACATACTGGTGTTTATGGGATTCTAGTGAACCCTCTAATAAACCATAACCCTTAGTGGTTCTATACAAGCCTTTTTTCACTTTTTTCACTGCGATAGATTGTTCACAATATTGAACCAAATTAACGCACACCTCTGCCACTACTGATTATAAATATAAACAGGCCAAAAGTAAACGAATAACCATAGAGAAATATGCATCTATGGATCAAACAAGATGGCAGTTATAAATTTAAACATTAAGGAATAATGCATCGCATAATCTACATCACCATTATGAATACATTAGATTAACCATAATCATGTAGGGCAGCTCATATGGCTATTGTACTAATCATCTAAACACATCAAGGGGGATATTACAACTTGGCTACTGCCATGAGCCCATAGTCCAGTGGGTGGACTACTCACAACTCATCTTGGAGCACAAGGATCGAGTTGATGATGATGTAGATCACTTTACCCTCCAACAGTACATGATCAGGGTTGAAAACGAAGATCATCTAAGAAACGTGATGTGGCAGCGACAAAAAAGATAGATAATTAAGATAGAAGTTTCAAGATGTATATAGACCATCGGGAACTGGAGCCACCTTCGGGGTGCTCCATAGGCCATCGGCGCCCATAAAAGGCGGGCGCCTCCTTGGGGCGCCTGTGGCCTAGTGGGCCCCACGAGGAGGATGGGTCTTGGCCCTTGGTCCTCTTCCAGCATGAAAATTCTCAACACATTTTATTTTATTTATTATTCTTTGAATTTTTATGGTGATTTTCTGAAATCCAAAAACAGGAACTGGCACTAGGCACCAGATTAATATGGTAGTCCAATAAAAGCTGATAAAAAGTATGCCCAAAGCGTATGGAATTGATAGCAATGTAGCATGAATCATACAAAATTATAGATACGTTTAAGCGTATCACACCGCTGCAATGAAGGCCTGTCCCAAGGTTTAGCACACACAAACTGGGTCGCGCTGCCTCTAGCCAAGACAAGCGGCCACCCAAGCAACAGGATGATCCATGGGGATGTGGGCTTGCCACAGGACATAGCCCATTGATGTGGAACGGGACTGCGCCACCATGGTTGAGGAAGAACACATGTGAGTGGGAAAGCATGGGAAGGAGAGAGGCGGCAGGGGCACTTCTCGCCACCGCGGCCTCACGTATGGCCGTCATCGCAGCGGTGATGGAAAGCAAGGTGAAGGAGGGGTTGCTTGAGGTGGTAGTGGAAATCGTCTTTCGAGTTGTGGGAGCGACACACTAGACGCCTAGGGTTTCGAGGGGGTGAGTAGTTGACCTAAGAAGAGTGGCACTAGAAAAAACGTAGCAGTCAATAACTGAAGGTGGATGGACGCGTAAGCCATAAGTAGGAGGTCAGGCATCACCATCATGAGAGAGAGGGAGCAGTTGAAGAAGATTGCTCATCCGAAGAAGATGTCATGTCAGGGGAAGTGGACATGCCAGGAGAAGATGGTGCATCATGAGATGTTGCCCCATCAGAAGAAGGCACGATAGAAGAATCCACAACACATGGACGACGACTGCAGCAGAAAAGGAGGAAAAGCAGGATGAGGAACCATACAAGGGAGCTCAAGAGACAAATGAGGTGGAGATAGCAGCATGCGGTCCACAACGGGAGTATGTGCAAACCTAGTGGGATGGGTGGAAAGGGGCAATACAATAGTGATAGGTGTGTCAGGCTAAGTTGAGAAATAAATAGACTCATTAGAGGAGGTCAAAGGAGAAGACGCACGCGGATTGAAAGGGTGAGACTCATCAAAAGTCACATCATGAGATATGCCAATCTACAGGAACCTAACATTGATAGCCCTTGTGTTCACCATTGTATCCTAAGAAGACACTCAATAGAGCAAATAGTTTGATGCATTCACAAGGTGCTAGAAGAACATATCGAACAAAACCAAACAAATGAAGCACATTAGTGAGGAGAAAGACCGCAGAGGCCCTCGCAAGATTTCCTAGACAATGGATCACTCGCAAACACTAATTCTTCATGTTACAATTATTTAGAAGGGCACACCTATGTCTTCGTGTTTCTTTAAACCAAATCTTCGGGGACTTTCACTTATGTATCCTCACAAACACATCAGTCTCTTAACCACTTTTGTTGTCAGTACTCCAAAATCTCAAAGGGGGCACTAGATGCACTTACATCTACCAAGCTTACAACCCCGATAATCTAAAAATACACCTCCCGAGGGAGACCCTTGAAGACCATGATGAAACTTAAATCGACAAATGAGAGCCATGCAAACGACCAATGCGACGATACCTCTTCTGAAAAGAGGCGGTAGACAAAGCGTTGGGACGAAGAGAGTGGTGGCGGTGGCAATGGAAGGAACATGGGCTCGTTAAGTTCCCACCAGTGAGGCATAGCACCAGGGTCCAACCCCAAACAGAGCCCTTGTGTGACAAATCATGAACACAATAAAAATCAACGTCAAGAATGATGTGAGAAACAGAGTCAGTAATCTGGTTAGCTGGAAAGAGTTGCATGGCAATCCTAGAATATAAGCAACATGAGAAACATGAAAAGAAGTTAAGGGTGCTATAACTAGCAATGGGAAGAGAAATACCGCCGATAGCAAGAACGTGAATAGGAGAATTTGGGGATATAATAAATGACAGAGCAGACGAATAGAAGTTATATGGAAAGATGCACTAGAATCAAGAATCCATGTGGAGTACCTATTTGTGTAGAAGGTGGTCTCCTAGTGCCTGAATGGTGCGCAACAAAATTTGCCGATGAAGAACTAGAACACACTTAAGTCGCGCAATATCTTGCTCAATTAGGGACACGACTAAAGAGGTCGAGGTAGAAGCACCAACCCATGTAGAAGAGCCATGTACCAGGTACTTAGAGACCTTCTAATTGTACGCACCAATAGAAACATCATCAACAATCTTGGCAGCTTCAACAACAACATGATCAGCAACATGGATAGGAGTTGGCGATACCAATGATGAGGGCTGCTCCAGAGGAAACATGGCACACCAAGCATGAGACCTCGCGAGAGAGGACGCCTAGATATGAAGACCACACATGTAGGCAACAAAGTTGTTGTAACTAACGTCGTAAAAATTTTACCAGACAACACGGGATGGAAACAAAGCCCAATGATGAAGACATTGTGCCCATTTTTACTATTCTTACAAGATGGAATTGAGCTCGGTCAATCTACCAAGTGGAATCTACAGTGGACCAAACGCTATAGATTGATCGAAATAGGGTCGAGCATCAGCTACGTGCATGCGTAGAAGAGGTGCACAAGTTGAGCGCGAGCGATGCGGTTTGACCACACATGATTCGATAAGTGTTGTCACAACATAGCTCGACCCGATCCAAGGGGTGGCGCTCCGTGCTCTAGCTTATCCCGATCGAGATGTTAGAGCATGAGATGTGCCCCAGGTCGGCTTGATCAAGGTGCTGACACACGCGCTCGATATGGATTAGAGCGCCTAGAATGGACAACACTACATGGGCTTGTATCAATGTTGGTGCAAAAAGGCGGCGGTGGTATCTAAAGAGAGGATTGCCAAAGGAGTAGCATGGTGGAATAAATTAGAGGCAAGACAAAGAAAAAATGAGATCAGGCCCTCGATAAAAATCGCAGTCAATCATAGCATAACTTGTTTGTGTGAAAATGGAAACCTAGGCTTTGATACCATGTTTTTTTAGAGAGGCATTGATACCATGTTAGAGAAATAGTAACTTGTATTCTCATGTGGCGAAAGGTCAATATGTACACATGCATAGATAGGGTAAAGTATGAAAACTGAGAATTTATATAACAGGGATATTAGACTACTTCATTGAACTACCCATCATATAAGTTCTTGTTTTTTATGATAGGATAAAATATGAGAAGCCTAAGAGAAGCCTTGAACTATGTTACGCTTCTTTATTGCTATTTAATCTTACATCCTAATTATGCCTATTTAACAACATTTGACCTTTTGGAGTCTTGGGAAATGGAATGCTACACTTGATCAAGCATATTATTGATCAAAATCTTCGGCTTAGTTGCCTTAGTTATTTGAATATGCTCAGTGTGACCTCATTTTCCTTGTGTGCACAGAGTTTACTACTCAATTGGCCGAGCTAGTTTATCTAATACACAATACCGAGTATAGGAGATATTGTTGCTGATATCTTTTTATTTGTAGGATGCGAAATCCTTGTGATCTTACCTACAATTAGTCGCATACTTCTAAGCTTGTCACAACTTCACTACCGCAACATTCTCTTGTTGATTCACTATCCTAAGACATTCTTGATTCTTCACTCTATTGTCACACCACCTCCAAATACTTGTCATTCACCAGTTCCATTTTCTCCCGGGACCCCAATAACACATCACCTCCGAAGGCACCTTCACATCTCCCGCTAAGATCTCTAACATTCTCTGTTGGTTGATACTTGTTTTACCGAGATGTCTTCTCTTATTTTCATAGTTAAATTGTGATCATTGGACTCCTAGATCTCCTTGGTGTTATGCTTGGTCTTTTAACCTCTTACTATGAGTGAAATACCAAGTACGTTGACTAGAGGATTGAATAGGTGATTAAAATTTCTTACGTAAATTTGTCCTTGGGGTGAGAATTGAAGTAGATAGGAAACCCATGTTCCCGGAGGTTGGCACAAGCACTCTGAGGTACTTGGTTCATCCATAAACACATTAGAAATTATGGTCACTTTGAAGGTGCCAAGCATGAATGCTCGGGGGTCTTGGACAATTGCACATATTGTCCAATGTTGAGATACAACCATTGAAAATTATGGACCAACTCCACTTGAAAGTTATAGAACTAATAGAGGACCATCAGAAATGGACTTAATAGAAATGGCTAAGTCCCCAAATCAGAGGTTCCAGGCCAACTTCACTCAAAGGTTCCTAACCAATATAGAAACTACTCTTTTCGAGAAACCCTAATAGACTCAGAAGTACCGGACATGCTCCACTCAGAGGTTCTGAACCTAACAGAGAACCCTCTAATTTCATCACTAAATCCATGGTTTTGGGAATCAACTTGACAATTTTAGATTCAAAACTAAGAGAATTTTAACCAACTCCCATGTCACACAAACAATTTGGAGGTGTTGGCTGACTGGTCCGGTAGTTCTGTGCATGTTGAAGCTTGTGAAATGATATACTTCTAATGGAAATATTTGATTCGTTTGGGAATGTGTTGAGCCGTCGTTCAAGGGCAAATACCCCTCTTAATAGTATGGGTGTCACTATGACTCAATGTGGAGTTGCTCCACTAGAATTCTTAGAAAATTATCCTTAATCTTGTTGTGTCCTTTTAGACTTTTTGCGAGGTCAACAAACTCAATATGGTAGGAGGGCCAAGAGTTTTGTATTGAAGTCTCGACTTTCACAATTTAAGTTAAAATGTGATTGCCCTCTTTTTGTCGATGTTTAGGCCTTATCAAGCTAGTCGTGAGAGGAATGGTTCACTTTAGCATTGCAAGGTATCTTTGAGTGGTAGTATAGTCGGTTAGAAGTTACTCAATTTTGATATGGATCATTCTTGCTATATTCGCAAGCTATATATGGCACCCTTGGTTGAGTTCTACATTGCCTATGCACTGTCCATAGAGCTTTGGTGCACTTGAGGGTTATTTAACATCTAGTAAGTTTGAGGGTTCGTGTGAGTAGCCTACAGTACATGTGTTGAAGGAGGCTACGCTTTCTCTTTACGAGCGAGGAGAAACCAAGATCAATTATTAGGCCTATAGATAGTTTAGGTCTTGATTGGTCACATTGTTCAACAAGAGGTAAATCAATCATTTCCTTCGTATGCTTAGTATCACATTCCTTGGTATTCCTTACTGCTTACACTACAAGAGATAATTTAGGGACATGCACTGCGTCCTACCGCTAGCGACACATTCCTTGATATTTAGTCATATATCCTTAGAGATATTTGTACTGCCATGGGCCTTAGACATGCGCCAAGCTGGCCTTAGTGTTGCTTTTGTCCTAGCATTCCCGAGACTTGTCACTAGGGCCCCAAGGCTTAGGACTTCAATTCATCGCGAACCTCGGGACCCAAGCACCGTTGTTCCTTGTCGTACTGTGTGCCAAGTCACTTGGGTTGAGTGTACCCCATCATGCCTCGGCTTCGCGCTTCATTGTTCTTCGCTTCTTGCGCTGCCTCATGCCACGCGAGGTATCCATCCGTGTGTTCGGGGTGTTTTTTTAGTTGTTGCGCCATCCATGTCTCCCATGTGCTTTGACTTGTCCCTAGATTGTTCAATTCACGTGGGTAATAATCTCCTATGAGTTACTTCCTTATGATTGGGGTTTCAACCGTTTTTACATGGGCCACTACGCTAATGCATATTGTTGGGTAGAGCTAGGCTATTGTATAATATGTGGTGTTATTTGTTCATCACCCATGTACATGTTTTGGCACATTGTAGTGTTTGAAGTTCATTTGTAAGGCACGTACAAATACAATCATTAGTCTTTCGCTGCAATAATATAGGACTACAATGTACAAAATCGAGTTGTGATGGATCTTTCATGGCAGATACGCCGCTAAATCTATACAATTACAAGATGTTAATGGCCTCTATTTCAACTAATCTAACTCCCAAAATGTCCCAATAAGCCCCCTAGCTCGCGCACATGCATCATGGTTGTGAAAGAACACCTTGTCCCCGCCATTCCAATTCTAGCACTTTCAGAGACCATTGTAGCTCATCACCATTTACCACCAAACCTTAGCAGTTGCAAAAAACCTGGCATTTAAGAAACTGTGGCTACTAGAAAAATGAACCAACATTATTAACATTTTATTTCCCACAAGAGCGTGAAACTGATAGTTTCAGTACCATCAGTTCTATATACAAAATTCAATGAAAATGTTAGTTGTTCTATTGTAGCCAAGGCTCCTTCATTCAACAAAGTTGTCGATAACTCTTTGTGACAATTTTTTAATTTTAGTGCATGCATTTTTACAACAGTTTTGAGGCACATTGATATTGGGGATCATACCTATCCTCACATTGTAGTAGAGATTACTAACATTTTGGAAATATCTGAACTATTGTCCTTTTCAAAAGTCTCCATGCCTAATACCGCATGTTCTTATGTGGTTCAGGACACCAGAGACGTCTACTAAAGTATTTGTGGATTAACCAACCTTCTCCATCATTTTAAACGTAGGTTTCTACTACTTGGTGCATCAAACTTTATATAATATCAGAGCTAACAGTTCTTGGGTTCAAATGTTGACTTTCACAATGTAAAATAAAAAATCATTGCCCTCTTTTTATCCACATTGAGACATTATTGAGCCAGACTTAAGAGGCGTGTTGAAGTATTTGTGGATTACCCAACCTTCTTCATTGTTTCAAACACTGTTTAATAATTCATCCGATTAATTAGTTAACATGCCAGTTAATCGCTACTCGTACGGTGACCGAATCGAATAGCACCTATTCATCGTGTTAACTTGCTAGGCGATTAATTGACCTGTTAGACCGATTAATTAGCCTATTAGACCAATTAATTGGTTGTTAGGCCGATTAATCATTGCTGACCCATTAGCTAGGGTTCAATCCAACAGTAGGATATTTTGGTATATTACATAGCCGAGAGCATGAGAGTATCGTATAATACTTAAAAAACTAGATATATGTTGACAATTCCTATTTAATTTACCAATTAATGGTCGATCGATTAATCCAGTTAATAGGCCGATTCACTGACTAATCACTACTCCCAAGCCCACCGAGCAGCTACTAGTTAACGGTTCCCTTAACAATGGTTTCAAACATTTAGTTCTATTGGTTGGTGCATGAAGTTTAATAGGGTATTGGCCGCCAAGAGATTTTTTGGTTCAAGTCATAGATCTCATAATTAAAATAAAAGATTTTGGCTCTCTTTTCTTCATTTAGGCCTTGTCGATCCACACGTGAGAGGAGGTGTTGAAGTACATGCAAATGTACAACCTTCTCCTTAATTCAAACTTTTGATTCTACTAGTTAATGCATAAACCTTAATATGGTATCAGAACTGAGAGGTCTTGGGTCCAAGCCTCCGCATTTATAGTTTAAGTAAAATATTGCTTGTTCTCTCTATGTCCACCTTTAGGTTTTATCGAGTCACATGTGAGATGAGGTGTTGAAGTACATGTTGATTGTTGAACCTTCTTTCTGAGTTTACAATTTTGATCCTATTAATAGTGTAGTTAACTTGGTATCAGAGCCAAGAGGTATTGAGTTTAAGACGTAACTAGTGTTTAAATAAGAAAATTTCTGCCCACTTTCTGTCTAGATTCGGGCATTTCTTATGTTGGGCCTTCAATTAAAAGGTGCTCCTTTTGTATTTAATAATATTATTCTAATTATTTCAGGATACATAAATACAATATTATAGTCATATTTCTATTAAAACCATATTTCTAAGGCATTTCCTAGCCTTTTTCATGCTTTTGATTGGAGGTAATATTGAGCACAAGGCCGGCTCGACCATGGGGCTTCGGGTTTGGGCCGTCGGACCGGGCTGCCCATGCCCAAGTTTATTCTTGCTCATGTTTAGACCTTATTGAGCTAGACAAGAAAGAGGGTGTTGATGTATATATGGACTGCCCAATCTTCTCCGCCGGTTCCAATTTTTGATTCTACTGGTTGATGCATAAAACTTACTACGGTGTCAAAACTAAGAGATCCTAGGCTCTCCTTTTGCAGCTTGTTTGCCTCTTAACGCCATATTTAGGCCCTATTGAGCCACATACGAGAAGGTATTGAAGTGGATTGCCTAACATTGTCCATTAGTTTGGGTTGGTGCATGGAACTTTTAATAGCTTGCATGCTTGGATCATACTAAGGACGCCAACATTTCACCTATCTGGCTACATCTTGCTGAAGAGTGGCTATCAATATCGCCCAGTTCACAGTTTTAGCTAAAGTAGGTGATACCTCCTCTGATTTCTCTTTATGAGTCCTTTGATGAACTGTTTAAACATAATTTCTTATAATGCAAGCTATGGCTTGAGATCTTTTACAAGAGTTCTTCAAATTAAGCTCGATACTCTTTTGTTACACAAATAACAACAAAGTCCTGAACTGGTGATGGTCTGCGGCACTGAACTTTGCCTACACTGTAGTTATGAATGCGGAGCAAAATACACATCATAGCAGAGTTTGTATGCCCGGAACCAAAGCGCAACATTGCATTCTATGTGGATTATCATCGCCGTGATCCACATTAAGTCTTGAATATATAACTTAAATAATCGAGCCATTCGTCTCACCAAACGTGCGGATCGTGCGACTAAACTGTCGAAAGGAAGTCTTCAACAGGGAATGTTGATCCTTCATGATGTTGTCGTCAAGGTCTACCGCCACCATGTGCTTGAGAAGACTTGTACAACCCTTTAACAAGCAAAAGACCCACAAGAGGATTGACATCATCCTTTTCTTGGGTCAACGGCCGAATAGCCACCATGCGCTCAATCGCTTGACTGAGCGCCATCATCTGCTGGGCCAACGCGTCGTGCCACCGCTCCATGCCATAAATCATTGGTGCTTCATTGCTGCTAGCCGAACCAGATCCAATCGCACTACCATCTGTTGGTGCGTGATGTCGAGAGTCGCCAGGGTGGCCAGAGCCACTACAATTTGGCTCAAGGACTCGCCAAGAGAATGAACGGTTTTGTGGTGAGGGTTAGGAGGCACCATCCCAATCTCTTTGGAAATCTGACTAACCGCATCCAAATTTGCATGCGTTTAGGGAGGAATCAATGAATCGAAACACCAAATTCCCTACCTTCTACTAGGATTTTACGGCCAAGGGTTACAATTCGACGATCGATCTGGACCTTTGATACTCCAAGTGTAGCGTCCCTTAGTCCTACAATTGAAAGACCGAATTTCCTACCTTCTACTGTATTTTACGGCCAAGGGTCGAACAATTCCACGATAGACCTCTGATACTAAGCGTAATGTCCCTTAGTCCTAAGTGATTTGGGTGTGATTCATACTGATACAGGATATGCAACGATTGGGGATCGATGAAAAGCAAGATAGGGTAGAGAGTTCATTCTTTTCTTGCTGCCATTACCACTCTCAGGCTATATAGCCAAGGACTCGCGCAACTTACGCCATCTTTATCACGCCTTCCTAACTCGATGGTGCCACCCTAGTCTCCACTTGTACCACTTCGGCCTGTGTTGTTACAAATTCTGTCGTGAATCTCTACTACTTAAAAAGAATAGATTTCACTACTTAAAAAGAACGTAAGGTTCCCGTTTCACCTTTCTTTCCACCACCCCCTTTGTCCAACCTACCCCTATTATAGTCAATCACCTCAATTAACTTACCTTCTTAACCAATTATACTTTAACTTACTTACCAAACTCCTGAACAAAATATAAGGTAAATCACGGGCAAAATTTGATGAACATTTACTTTCACAATCGCATTATTATAGACAGGTAAATCACAAGCTAACATACTAGAATATTTATATCCCGTTGCAACGCACGGGCATTGTTCTAGTAAACCAAAAAGCAACTCTCACTTGGTACTCTGCGAAAATGAAATTTCATGGCATAAAATTCTTTTGGAGTCTCATGCCTGTGCATCCGTGTCAGCTCATGTAGATTCGCCTGCCTGCAACCATACCAAGGATGTTTGGTTTTGAAATTTCGGCCTGACTGGACATGAGATGAACTTCCCAGCTGAGCCCACGTGAATAGACTTAACCCTTCTCCAAGAGTGGTAACGTGCAATGGAGAAGTAATATCTCCGGCATAAAGCATACAAGTACACAACTATCGATGGCCTAGGAAACATGACGAAGCGACAAAATGCATGGGCATTACCATCAGTAGCCAGCTTGTTTCCAGAAAACTCAGTGGATTACTTCTGCCCAAGTAGTTCTCTGAACTATTGTAGCAATACTTGTTACTTTTTGCATCATTATGTCTTTGATGCTCATTTCTCTTGAATATCGAATTGATATACTCTGTTCCACAAAAGAATTATGCATTCACAAACCTTTGTTGCAGTATGGAGAATATCATCAAACGTTATCAGAATTTCCCAGAAGCACAAAAAAGAGCACATGGAAGGAGCCTTCTCAAAGAGGTGACAAAGGACAGAATCAACATCATTAAAACATTATCTAGAGTGTCTATCTTTACCTCTTATTGGATATTAAAAATCAGTTTTGATGCTCTGCTGCAGATACCTTTCTATGAGCAGATCTATACACTTTTCCTACAGCAGTAACTATTTTTTTTATAAAGAAAGAGCATAAATCATGCTATGGAAATGTTACAAATATGAGTTCACAAAACTGGAAAATACAAAAGGAATTATGTTCTGATTTAAAGTGATGGTATTAAATAAATGAGACATTATGCACATTTATGCCCATTTGCTTTGAGAATATTCTCGGTACTGCTAATGATCATTTCCATTTTTCTAGAGAAGAAGCAAGGATTTTCAAATTCCCATAGTGACAACAGATAGAAGGCCAAACATTCATGACATGTAACATCTCAAAATTGCTTCTACAAGTACCAATTGCAACTATAAATAGTTCCAAAAGGTTACTAATATATATATATTATCAGCAGGTCAATTGATGAATCAAGCATATCCCAGTTGACCATCGAACAGCTTAGCCAAATTGAAAGAAAATTGGAGTATGCACTAAGGAGGGCAAAGACCAGGAAGGTATGTTTCAGTAAGGCATGTTTGGTATGTATATCATTTATTAGCTTCCTAGTCCAAATATATTTTGGCAAACTTCGTCGCAGAATTTTCGTTTAGATTCCAATTGAAGACTTATTTGTGTAAAGTATCATTAAGGTTCTCTTACAGGAAAAGAACTGGGATGTCTATGCAAGTTTGAAATTTTTATTTTTCTTGTCACCATGTAAATTTAACCTACCTTTTATTAAAAAAATCGTGAAAATGGGAATCACACTCCACATAACAAAATGTGAAATTGAGAATCACACTCGATAGAGATGTTTATGTAGTTTACATTCTTTCTTGCCTATTAATACTGTAACACTTTTTGCGGGGTATTACTACTGTAACACTTGTGCCAGGCTTCTCATGCTCAGACAGAAACCCAAAGCATTTATTTTAGTATCTGAGTCTACCATTTATCAGTTGCACTGATACTTATGTTCCATGAATGACTATCGGATTTATTGTAAACAGACTACCTAGCACAACACATGGTATTTGCAGATCTAACATCAAAGAGGGAATTGGCCCATTAGTACAACATGACAGTCACTAGTTGGTATGAAAGTTTAACACTACTCATGCCTGCTTTACCCCAAAGATTAGACAGTCTAGAAGACTGCAACAACTGATTTTTCACAAGAGGGCATGCTCTTCACAGCACCTGATAAGATATTGGTCAAACAGTTCGAGCGATCTCTCAACGTTTTGGGAAAATCCCTGATATAGATAAGGAATAACAGAAAAAAATTCTTTTTTTTTACCTGCTAAATCTGGCTCTTTCAGTGATTCACGATGAATTACCTGTCTTATGGTGAAATGGAAGGAGTGGGTCCAAACTAAGTTTCTACTGTTGGTGGATGGCATAGATGTGAATCTGGGATGTATATTAGGATGAAGATTCAATTAAGGTTCCACCATCTGAATTCCTATTCACGGCAGGCAGATGACTAGTCCTTTGCCTTACGGTGCCAATGAATAACTAAACTTGTTGCATTACTAGTAATTTTGATTTATATGGTTTATATCTTTTGGCGTTTTTAGATATTTCAGTCTAATATGCCCCCGGATTCATTTTTAAATTCAACACACTTTCTCCTGGGTGGAATCAGTTGGAAGCGTATAGGATCGCCACACTACAGGAGAAGGTGAGTCTCGATATACTAACAAGATTTTTCTAAAGTCCTATTTTATCTGAAGCACGCAGAGCATAAAACTAATTTTAGTACTTAAGAGGCTTACCACGTCCAGCACATGTCTCCATCCAGCTCTATGAAAGAATCATCCGGAGGCAAATCTTTTGCCTCCGTTTCAAAAAAAAAAAAAACAGTTCTCACTGTATAAACAAGCAGCCGCATCTGCTAGATTTCAGTTCTGCGTAATGGATAAAACTTAATCAGGGAAATGCATTTATCCAGTGTATGCGACATCGAGATATTTCTGCATGTGCGCCTTATTTTTCATGCGTGATGTGTTCAGGGCCTGCTGTTCTATTGGACTGTGGCTCTGCGCAAAAGCAAGCAAGAAACCAGTGGATAAAGCAAGCTATAACCCCCCCCCCCCCCCCCCCCCCCCCCCCCCCCCCCCCACACACACACACAGACACAAAAGATGGAGCAACCAACTCTGTACCTTCCCGCAAAAAAGAAAAAACAGACTCTGTAAATTACATCTTGCTGTCAGGCTCGCTCATGACGTTCCTGATGCATGGTTGCAGGGGAAAACAACGCTCGAGGAGAGGGACTTGATGGAGATGGTCTCGAGGAAGGAGCAGGCAAGTGGATTGATCCATTGCAGTTAATCATAGCACTCGGTTTCACCATGGAGTTGATGTCTTGCATGTAAACAGAAGCAGGAGGGAGGAAGGTATGTAACTAGAAGCCAGCAAAGCAGCAGGGAGGTGGATTTGACGCTCAGCCTCGGCATCGGCATTGGCTGCAACGTTGGTTGCTCGCATAGGCACCAAACGCCAATTGACCTCAACATGCCGTGAGAGAGACATTTTCGGCTGGCTCATGAGCTTCATAGTTGGAGTGACGTTGCATGTGAAGCACCAACAGATTCTCCAGAATTTGCCGCGAACATTTTGAGTTGGCTTAAGTCAAATCTGAAGCTATCATAGTTTCTGCACAGGTGCACAGCTTTTCACCCCATTGCGTTTAGGGCTCGATTAAGAATTTGGTGTTCTTCTTCCGTTCTGTTGTACTAGCACAAGCTTACTGCACAAAATGTGTGCATTTGTGCTTATCTCCACCAAATTCAAGTTATCTTCCATGAGTACCATGATATGTATCTTCAGTGAAACGAATCCATGATTTGTGTTCTACTAATGCAGTAAGGTGCCCTTGGTTATAGTGCACAACTCTGGTAAACTCAAGTTATTATGTGTCAAGTAGATATTTCACTATCCCCGCAAAAAAAATCACTATATTTTTCCTGACGGGGTTACCGAGGGAGAAAGTGAGGATTGTAGATGGTAAAAATGTTTTTTTAAGTGTCAACATCTCTATTTATTCATAGAAGGTAGTGATCTCTGCCGAAATAATCACAAGGGCTGGCTGAGTTTGTGGGATACTGTAGCTCTGGAAAAGTTAAAACACACACATGGAGATTGATCCGAAATGGGCTAGCGGTTGGCTCAGAAGTTAACAGGCGAAGAATTAAGGCTGGAGTCTTCTGTGTTGCTTGTGGTGGAGAAGAAACAAATTAGGGCAGTGATCTGCGCCGGCGCACCGGCCCAACTGTTGGGCCGGTCGAACGCCAACCGCCCGATGTAGCGAGCCGGAACCGCCCGATGTAGCGAGCCGGAACCGTCCGATCTGGCAACTCAACCCTCGACTCGTTCTTCCTTCGGTCAAAGCTTCCAGAAAAAACGCCCCCACCCAGCCAATCCTCCTTCCACCTTTGTGCGTGCGCTCCCGGCGAGCTCGCCGCTCCCCCCTCCCGCTCCCGCGGTTGCAGCGTCTGGTCCCCCACCCCCTTTTGTCCCCGTCGTCGAGCTCGGCGCAGGCGTCGCCGTCTCTGCTGGCCTCCATCGACATGCATCGTACCTACAGAACTCCGGTGGTCGGTTGAAGCAAAAACGAACAATGCTTCCAGCAAAATCGAACAACGCTTCCAGTAAAACCAAACTTAGGTCCCAGCAAAAATGACATGAAACATTTGAGAGCTCTGCAGCCGATGAAGCAAAAAATTATATCTATTCCAGCAAAGAAATTCATCGGTTCCAGCAAAAACAAAAATTTGGTTCACCAAAAAAAGACGCATCAGCAAAAACGGCCACTCCCTCTTGCAACACCCCTGGTCACCGGTTGTAGCTCCGGCGTACATGGTTGCAACTCCCGGCGTTTGAACGACGTTGGATGCAGCCCTCCTCGCCACTGGATGCAGCTTCCTCCGGCGAGCTGTCAACCTTGCAGCACGTCCACCAAATGCTTCCCGCAAATCGAGACACCGGTTCCAGCAAAAACGAAAAGAGTTCATCAAATCGAATGGGGATGGTAGCAAAAAAGAAAGGGGTTGTAGCAAAAAAAGTGGGTGGATCCAGCAAAAAAATAACCTGGTTCCAGCAACCCTGGGCTCCAGCACAAACTCGTCGCCGCCGCGGCTGATTGCAGGTTAGTCATGGCGACTAGCGAAGCTCTGGCTGCGGTTGCCATGGAAAGGGTGCGCGTCCAGTTGCCGCGGACAAGGCGACGAGCAAGCCCCTGGCTGTGGGCGGCCATGGAGAGGAATGCATCCGGTGCGGGTGATCCGCACACGATTCAAAATGAGGCGCATCCAGTTGCCGGCGGCCATGGCGACGACCGCGCCCCCGGCTGTGGGTGGATGGGGAGGGAGATGCGAGTGGATATGGAAGAGAAGGGATAAGGTCGCGGGCGGTGCGCGGGCCCCAACAGCCACGCGTTTGATCCCCTGTGTGGAAGACGTGGCTAAACAGGCGGTTCGATCGCTAATCATCGAACGACCCGCGCGTGACCGGCTTCGGCCGGTCCGCCGGCTACAACCGTTTCCCAACAAATTATCATCGGTTTTGGGACAGTCATCATTCAGCAAAATTCTGGAAGGTAATGCGCTCGGAATTGGGAGTTCCGGTGGCGATCCCACCGGTTTCAGTAAGCTCCCAGGGTGATCTTTCTAGATGGCTGCTGTCTTGGTTGGCGGATGCCTCTGACGACGAACGAGCTACCATGGTTCGGAGCCTCTATGGGCTATGGTTGGCAAGGAACAGTGCACGGGATGGGAGGATCGAATCATCGAAGAGGCGTCAGATACTGAACGATCAGTGGTGAAGCTGATGGAGGAACGGCAGTCGATTCATGGCCGCAAGAGCAAGATTGTGAAGCCTGTACCAATGCAGAAATGGGAGCCGCCGGACCCTGGATGGGTGAAGGTGAACGTCGACGGAGCAACGACCAAGATGGGAAAGAAGGGTGGCGTGGGAGTGGTGTTCGGAAATCACGAGGGTGCCTTCCTGGGAGGGGCATGCCACTTCTTTCCTCAGTCTATGGAACCAGCAAAGATCCTAGCTGACGAAGTGAATGCTACTTACTAGACTGCATATTGAGATGGATTGCAAAGATATCGTCAGCAAGCTTCCGAACATGGAGCGTGACGTGTCGATGCTGGGGCCAATGATCAAGGAGGTGAAACAGCTTCTGGAGACACGCCAAATGCAGGGGGGTTGGGTTAGGCGCACAGTTGGTTTAGCTAAGGAAGGGGTAATGAATAATTTGTGTAAGGTTTAGTTGAATGAATCACCTGAGTATTCTGCGCATTATTTCGATGGTAGTTTTTGTCTGTTCAATGGACCAAGCACATGGACCAAGATTTGAACCTACCGGCAAGCAGCACGATGCAAAGAAGAAACTTGCGCATACCTTGATTCAGATCTCCTTCTCCGATCGCCGGCACTCTCCTGTGCTTGTCGGGCGGCGCCCGCGTTTGTGTCCGTCCGTCGTAGGAGCCGAGGAGGATTGGGGCCGGACGAGAGACAGGGAGAGAGAGTGTCTGTCCATTTCCCCGGCACGTGTCTCAAAGGCTTCCGTAGTAGCCGCCAGGTGCCCCATCAGCTGAACGCCCGGTGACACGCGCGACGTGCACGGCCCCCGTCAGCCGAACCCCGCTGCAAATGTGAATCCCTCCCGCGAGAGCAGCCCACGGACAATTTTCTTTTGACACAGAAGTACAGATGCACGTGCTTATTTATTTTTTCACATCAATGCGGGATTGACGAAGTCGTCACAAACGTCTTCCTAGTCAACGGAAAAGCCTTTTCTTACTGGACGCACATCATCAAAAGGTCTAAAATAAATCCAAAAAATACCACCATCAATGTTCTAGGACTTGAACCGTCTGTGGTTTAGTTTCACCAAAAAAAACCTAGTTCGCAGCCCATATACATTCTAAATGTAGTAATTTAAAACACAGAAATAGGGAAAACATGAAATGAGATGTTGAATTTCTGAATTTTATAGAAACAAGAATCACATAAAAAGAAAAAGAAACGGCAGAGAAACATAGGAATTATTGACAAACAACAGAAGAAAACATAAGATCCGGTTTCCTCGAAACATTCTATGGCCCATAGAAATTCAAAGGAATGTACCATACTAATTCCTCTGTGCCAAACAACATCAAAGGAAAAATCCTTCTAGGAATCATATCCTTCAAAATTCATGTGATTTTCTTTTGTTGTCCTAAACCTAAAATTGAACACGGAAAGTTTGGCTTCACTAAAGTTGTCATCTGTGTTGTCATTGACTTGCACATTTTAGTCTACAAAATGAAGTTGTTTCGTACCGTCTCTTGGCAAACATGAATACACAAAAAAGAAATATGTCTACTCTATAATGTTTTGTTGAGATGTACATTAAGAATCAGTTAGATTATAAATTTGCTGCATGAAATATGTGTTACTTCCTCTGTTTTAATTATTGTTGTGGTTTTAGTTTAATTTAAACTAAAACCATGACGATAATTATGGAACGGAGGAGTATTTTTCTTTTAAGAAACATGGTACAAATGCAGATGCTCGCGGAAACATATGAACACTCATTCCTATGAATGCACATACACATATCCTACCCCCGTAACACCTTCGAAAGACTGAGCAGACAAATCTTAAGACCGACAAAGTTACCACAAAGCGACCTGTAGTGAAAGGGAACGAGGTCTCCACTGAGCGAACGTCGTGGAAAATCCTGAAATAAATCCAGGATTATGCAAGCACTCATACTAAGTTTAGGAATTGAACTTGGTGAAATCTTCTATTCTAAATAGCCGCAACCCACTATCTATTTTTGCTCCTCAAGCAACCATGCCACATCATCAAGTCATGCATGTGGTCATAATTACTTATTTTACCTCTTCATCTTACCATGCCACATCATCAATTCATGAATGTGGTCATAAGTTACAACGTGTGCACTGATCTACCCATTATTTTACTAATTTTTGTGTGGGCATATATGGTATATACATTGAATGCTTAGAGCAAATATATGTAGATCATGTTACACATTTTCGTTTAAAATGGCCCCACCTTTACTTTAATTCAATAGTTTATATTTTTATGCATCATTTTGTCAAATGCTTCATAGGATTTTTTTTTGTTTTTAAAATATAAACTAAGAGCAATTCTAAATTGTTTTCTACAATAGTTTTAGTTTTGGGTCCCGATAACGCCCACACATGTCCGCGTTAAGGGGTATGGCCACAGATTTTGTGTGGTATCTAAGAGAACCAGTCCACACATCTACGTGTGGGCAAAACAAGTAATGCCCACACACCCGGTCTTTTGCCTCGCGGTCCCTCCCATACAACTATGTGTGGGCAAAATAGATAACGCCCACACGCCCGTACGTCCGGCCTCCTACCTGACGGTCTCGTACGCCCCGCGTGACAGTCATCACGCGTCCCCGCAGTTGCCATGGTTCGGACCCTCTTCCATGTTCGTTTAACTGCAGTTGCCATGTTGTTGAACTACAGTTGCCATGTCTGACAACTACAGTTGCCATGGTTGCTCAACTGCAGTTGCCATCTCAGGTCAAGTGCCAGATGCCATTTTTGAACAACTGCAGTGAAGGAAATATGCCCTAGAGGCAATAATAAGTTGTTATTTATATTTCCTTATATCATGATAAATGTTTATTATTCATGCTAGAATTGTATTAACCGGAAACTTAGTACATATGTGAATACATAGAAAAAACAGAGTGTCCCTAGTATGCCTCTACTTGACTAGCTCGTTAATCAAAGATGGTTAAGTTTCCTGACCATAGACATGTGTTGTCATTTGATGAACGGGATCACATCATTAGAGAATGATGTGATGGACAAGGCCCATCCGTTAGCTTAGCATTATGATCGTTTAGTTTTATTGCTATTACTTTCTTCATGACTTATACATATTCCTCTGACTATGAGATTATGCAACTCCCGAATACCGGAGGAATACCTTGTGTGCTATCAAACATCACAACGTAACTGAGTGATTATAAAGATGCTCTACAGGTGTCTCCGAAAGTGTTTGTTGAGTTGGCATAGATCAAGATTAGGATTTGTCACTCCGTGTATCGGAGAGGTATCTCTGGGCCCTCTCGGTAATGCACATCACTATAAGCCTTGCAAGTAATGTGACTAAGGAGTTAGTTGCGGGATGATGCATTACGGAACGAGTAAAGAGACTTGCTGGTAACGAGATTGAACTAGGTATGATGATACCGACGATCGAATCTCGGACAAGTAACATACCGATGACAAAGGGAATGACGTATGTTGTTATGCGGTTTGACCGATAAAGATCTTAGTAGAATATATAGGAACCAATATGAGCATCCAGGTTCCGCTATTGGTTATTGACCGGAGATGTGTCTCGGTCATGTCTACATAGTTCTCGAACCCGTAGGGTCCGCACGCTTAAACGTTCGATGACGATTAGTATTATGAGTTATGTGTTTTGGTGACGAAGTTTGTTCGGAGTCCCGGATGAGATCACGGACATGACGAGGAGTCTCGAAATGGTTCCGAGTGATTCGGATATTTTACCGGAGTACCGAGGGGTTACCGGAACCCCCCGGGGGAAATATTGGGCCTTAGTGGGCCTTAGTGGAGAGAGAGGAGGGCCACGAGTGGTGGCCGCCCCCCCATGGCAGTCCGAATTGGACTAGGGGGAGGGGGCGGCGCCCCCCTTTCCCTCTCCCTCTCGCTCTCCTTCCTTTTCCCTCCGGTGGAGAAAGGAAAAGGGGGGAGGGCGAATCCTACTGGGACTAGGAGTCCAAGTAGGACTCCCCCCATGGCGCGCCCCTCCTGGCCACCGGCCTCCTCCTCCCCTCATTTATATACGGGGGCGGGGGGCACCCCAAAGGCACAACAAGAATTCTCTTACCCGTGTGCGGTGCCCCCCTCCATAGTTTACTCCTCCAGTCATAGCATCGTAGTGCTTAGGCGAAGCCCTGCGCGGATCACATCAACATCACCGTCACCACGCCTTCGTGCTGACGGAACTCTCCCTCGACCCTCTACTGGATAAAGGGTTCGAGGGACATCATCGAGATGAACGTGTGCTGAACACGGATGTGCCGTACGTTCGGTACTTGGATCGGTTGGATCGTGAAGACGTTCGACTACATCAACCGCGTTAACATAACGCTTCCGCTTTTGGTCTACGAGGGTACGTGGACACACTCTCCCCGTCTCGTTGCTATGCATCTCCTAGATAGATCTTGCGTGATCGTAGGAATTTTTTTGAAATTGCATGCCACGTTCTCCAACAGTGGCATCAGAGCCAGGTCTATGCGTAGATGATATGCACGAGTAGAACACAAAGAGTTGTGGGCGATAATAGTCAAAATGCTTACCACCAACGTCTTACTTTGATTCAGCGGTATTGTTGGATGAAGCGGCCCGGACCGATATTACATGACCGCGTTCATGAGATTGGTTCTACCGACGTGCTTCGCACACAGGTGGCTGACGGGTGTCTGTTTCTCCAACTTTAGTTGAATCGAGTTTGACTACGGCCGGTCCTTGTTGAAGGTTAAAATAGCACACTTGATGAAAAATCATTGTGGTTTTGATGCGTAGGTAAGAACGGTTCTTGCTAGAAGCCCGTAGCAGCCACGTAAAACTTGCAACAACAAAGTAGAGGACGTCTAACTTGTTTTTGCAGGGCATGTTGTGATGTGATATGGTCTAGACGTGATGAGATATAAATTGTTGTATGAGATGATCATGTTTTGTAAAAGTTATCGGCAACTGGCAGGAGCCTTATGGTTGTCGACTTATTGTATGAAATGCAATCGCCATGTAATTGCTTTACTTTATCACTAAGCGGTAGCGATAGTCATGGAAGCAATAGTTGGCGAGATGACAGCGACGCTACGATGGAGATCAAGGTGTCAAGCCGGTGACGATGGAGATCATGACGGTGCTTTGGAGATGGAGATCAAAGGCACAAGATGATGATGGCCATATCATGTCACATATTTTGATTGCATGTGATGTTTATCTTTTATGCATCTTACTTTTCTTAGTACGGCGGTAGCATTATAAGATGATCCCTCACTAAATTTCAATGTATAAGTGTTCTCCCTGAGTATGCACCATTGCTACAGTTTGTCGTGCCGAGACACCACGTGATGATCGGGTGTGATAAGCTCTACGTTCACATACAACGGGTGCAAGCCAGTTTTGCACGTGCAGAATACTCGGGTTAAACTTGACGAACCTAGCATATGCAGATATGGCCTCAGAACACTGAGACCGAAAGGTCGAACGTGAATGATATAGTAGATATGATCAACATAGAGATGTTCACCATTGAAAACTACTCCATCTCACGTGATGATCGGACATGGTTTAGTTGATATGGATCACGTGATCATTTAGATAACTAGAGGGATGTCTATCTAAGTGGGGGTTCTTAAGTAATATGATTAATTGAACTTTAATTTATCATGAACTTAGTACCTGATAGTTTTTGCATATCTATGTTGTTGTAGATCAGTGGTCTGTGCTACCGTTCCCTTGAATTTTAATGCGTTCCTAGAGAAAGCTAAGTTGAAAGATGATGGTAGCAACTACACGGACTGGGTCCGTAACTTGAGGATTATCCTCATTGCTGCACAGAAGAATTACGTCCTGGAAGCACCGCTACATGCAAGGCCCGCTGCAGGAGCAACTCCGGACGTTATGAACATCTGGCAAAGCAAAGCTGATGACTACTTGATAGTTTAGTGTGCCATGCTTTACGGCTTAGAATCGGGACTTCAAAGACGTTTTGAACGTCATGGAGCATATCAGATGTTCCAGGAGTTGAAGTTAATATTTCAATAAACTGCCCGAGTTGAGAAGTATGAAGTCTCCAACAAGTTCTATAGCTACAAGATGGAGGAGAAAAGTTCTGTCAGTGAACATATACTCAAAATGTTTGGGTACCATAACCACTTGACTCAGCTGGGAGTTAATCTTCCCGATGATAGTGTCATTGACAGAGTTCTTCAATCACTGCCACCAAGCTATAAAGGCTTCGTGATGAACTATAATATGCAAGGGATGGAAAAGACAATTCCCGAGCTCTTCGCAATGCTAAAGGCCGCGGAGGTAGAAATCAAGAAGGAGCATCAAGTGTTGATGGTTAACAAAACCACTAGTTTCAAGAAAAAGGGCAAAGGGAAGAAGGGGAACTTCAAGAAGAACAGCAAGCAAGTTGCTGCTGAAGGGAAGAAGCTCAAGTCTGTACCTAAGCCTGAAACTGAGTGCTTCTACTGCAAAGGGACTGGTCAATGGAAGCGGAACTGCCCCAAGTATTTGGCGGATAAGAAGGACGGAAAAGTGAAAGGTATATTTGATATACATGTTATTGATATGTACCTTACTAATGCTCGTAGTAGCGCCTGGGTATTTGATACTGATTCTGTTGCTCATGTTTGCAACTCGAAATAGGGGCTAAGGATTAAACGAAGATTGGCTAAGGACGAGGTGACGATGCGCGTGGGAAATGGTTCCAAAGTCGATGTGATCGCCGTCGGCACGCTACCTCTACATCTACCTTCAGGATTAGTTTTAGACCTAAATAATTGTTATTTGGTGTCAGCGCTGAGCATGAACATTATATCTGGATCTTGTTTGATGCGAGATGGTTATTCATTTAAATTCAGAGAATAATGGTTGTTCTACTTATATGAGTAATATCTTTTATGGTCATGCACCCTTGATGAGTGGTCTATTTTTGTTCAATCTTGATTGTGGTGATACACATATTCATAATATTGAAGCCAAAAGATGCAAAGTTAATAATGATAGTGCAACTTATTTGTGGCACTGCCGTTTAGGTCATATTGGTGTAAAGCACATGAGGAAACTCCATGCTGATGGGCTTTTGGAATCACTTGATGCTTGCGAACCATGCCTCATGGGCAAGATGAATAAGACTCCGTTCTCCGGAACAATGGAGCGAGCAACTGACTTATTGGAAATAATACATACTGGTGTATGCGGTCCGATGAGTGTTGAGGCTCGCGGCGGGTATTGTTATTTTCTGACCTTCACAGATGATTTGAGCAGATGTGGGTATATCTACTTGATGAAACATAAGTCTGAAACATTTGAAAAGTTCAAAGAATTTCAGAGTGAAGTGGAAAATCATCGTAACAAGAAAATAAAGTTTCTACGATCTGATTGTGGAGGTGAATATTTGAGTTATGAGTTTGGGCTTCATTTGAAACAATGTGGAATAGTTTCGCAACTCACTCCACCTGGAACACCACAGCGTAATGGTGTGTCCGAACGTCGTAACCGTACTTTATTAGATATGGCGCGATATATGATGTCTCTTACCAATTTACCACTATCGTTTTGGGGTTATGCTTTAGAGACGGCTACATTCACGTTAAATAGGGCACCATCTAAATCCGTTGAGACGACACCATATGAACTGTTGTTTGGCAAGAAACCTAAGCTGTCGTTTCTTAAAGTTTGGGTTGTGATGCTTATGTGAAAAAACTTCAACCTGATAAGCTCGAACCCAAATCGGAGAAATGTGTCTTCATAGGATACCCAAAGGAAACTGTTGGGCACTGTCGGTGTCAAAACCGGCAGATCTCGGGTAGGGGGTCCCGAACTGTGCGTCTGAGGATCGAAGGTAACAGGAGACAGGGACACGATGTTTACCCAGGTTCGGGCCCTCTTGATGGAGGTAATACCCTACTTCCTTCTTGATTATCTTGGGTGAATATGGGGTTTACAAGTGTTGATCTACCTCGAGATCGTAAATGCTAAACCCTAGATGTCTAGCCCGTATGATTATGATTGCCTTCACGGACTAAACCCTCTGGTTTATATAGACACCGGAGGGACCTAGGGTTGTACAGAGTCGGTCTACAGAGGAAGGAATCTTCATATCCGAATGCCAAGTTTGCCTTCCACGTAAAGGAGAGTCCCATCTGGACACGGGAAGAAGTCTTCTATCTTGTATCTTCATGGCCCATTAGTCCGGCCCACGTCACATAGCCCGGACGCCCGAGGACCCCTTAATCCAGGACTCCCTCAGTAGCCCCTGAACCAGGCTTCAATGACGATGTGTCCAGCGCGCATATTGTCTTTGGCATTGCAAGGCGGGTTCCTCCTCCGAATACTTGAAAGTAGTCTTCGAACATAGAAATCGTGTCCGGCTCTACAAAACAGGCACCACACACAACCACAAAGAGTATAATATTTCACAAGTCCCATCTACTGACAACTTTTGTAGCGAGATGTTACGTCCCTGCCCGGTCATTATTTCGAACCGTTTTTTAGCCTCCCGCTCCATGTGTTGAAGATGCGGTTTTCATTGGCACATCTTGTCGAAGCAGAGATCGTGTCCCCTTATCGTGGGATTCTCATTAATACGGGTGTGGGTAATCCAACAGCGCCATCCGCATGACCCTTGGGGAATAGGCGAGTTTTAAGGCGAGTGGGGAGGCGCTTGATATTCGCTACCTTGATAAGAGGATAAGGATTCACTCTTTCACCCACACCTTCTTCCTCTCTGCCCATCCGTTCTCGAGCTCCATCGCCCAAGCTTCCATCCTTTCCGCCCCCAAAAAGCACTCCGACCATGTCCGGATCTGGAACACAGGGCAAGTGGATGGCCTCCTCCGTCACAGAGGAGAACATCACGGAGCTCCGGGAAGCGGGGTACTTGGCCCAGGAAATCGTCCACCGGCTTCAGGCCAAGGGGCAGACCGTCCCCACCCCGGAGCCCAACGAGAGGGTGGTAATCATCCCCCACTTCATCCGTGGGTTAGGATTTCCCCTACGGGCTAGATTTCCACGATCTAGCCCCAAATTCTTTCCTCAACATCTCGGCATTCATTGTCGTGTGCGAGGCCTTCCTCTGTATCCCAACCCACTTCGGATTATGGTTAAAGACCTTCAATGTGAAGCCAAAAGTGGTGGATGGTCCACATGCTGAGTGCGGAGGTGCCATGGTGACCAAACTGTCCAACGTCACATGGCCCACAGGCACCTTCGTGGAGACCGTCAAGGGGTGGCAACTGTTGGGGAACGTAGTAATTTCAAAAAAATTCCTACGCACACGCAAGATTATGGTGATGCATAGCAACGAGAGGGGAGAGTGTTGTCCACGTACCCTCGTAGACCGAAAGCGGAAGCGTTATGACAACGCGGTTGATATAGTCGTACGTCTTCACGATCGACCGATCCTAGTACCGAACGTACGACACCTCCGCGATCTGCACACGTTCAACTCGGTGACGTCCCACGAACTCACGATCCAGTAGAGCTTCGAGGGAGAGCTTTGTCAGCACGACGGCGTGATGACGGTGATGATGAAGTTACCGGCACAGGGCTTCGCCTAAGCACTACGATGATATGACCGAGGTGGATTATGGTGGAGGCGGGCACCGCACACGACTAAGAGATCAATGATCAACTTGTGTCTATAGGGTGCCCCCCCCATATATAAAGGAGTGGAGGAGGGGGAGGAGGCCGGCCTCCTAGGCACGCCCCAAGGGGAGTCCTACTCCCACCGGGAGTAGGATTCCACCCCTTCCATGAGTAGGAGTAGGAGGGAAGGAAGGAGGAGAGAGGGGGAAGGCAAAAGGGGGGGGCGCCCCTCCTCCTAGTCCAATTCGGACTAGAGGGGGAGGGGCGCGCGACCTGCCCTGGCCGGCCCTCCCTCTCTCCACTAAGGCCCATGAGGCCCATTACGCTCCCCGGGGGGTTCCGGTAACCCCCCGGTACTCCGGTATTCGACCAAACTCACTCGGAACCTCTTCCGATGTCCAAACATAGTCATCCAATATATTGGTCTTTATGTCTCGACCATTTCGAGACTCCTCGTCATGTCCGTGATCATATCCGGGACTCTGAACTACCTTCGATACATCAAAACACATAAACTCATATTACCGATCGTCACTGAACGTTAAGCGTGCGGACCCTACGGGTCCGAGAACTATGTAGACATGATTGAGACACGTCTCCGGTCAATAACCAATAGCGGAACCTGGATGCTCATATTGGCTCCCACATATTCTACGAAGATCTTTATTGGTCAAACCGCATAACAACATACGTTGTTCCCTTTGTCATCGGTATGCTACTTGCCCGAGATTCGATCATCGGTATCTCAATACCTAGTTCAATCTCGTTACCGGCAAGTCTATTTACTTGTTCCGTAATGCATCACCCCGCAACTAACTCATTAGTCACATTGCTTGCAAGGCTTATAGTGATGTGCATTACCGAGAGGGCCCAGAGATACCTCTCCAACAATCGGAGTGACAAATCCTAATCTTGATCTATGCCAACTCAACAAGTACCATTGGAGACACCTGTAGAGCACCTTTATAATCACCCAGTTACATTGTGACGTTTGGTAGCACACAAAGTGTTCCTCCGGTATTCGGGAGTTGCATAATCTCATAGTCATAGGAACATGTACAAGTCATGAAGAAAGCAATAGCAATATAATAAACGATCAAATGCCAAGCTAACGGAATGGGTCAAGTCAATCACATCATTCTCTAATGATGTGATCCCGTTAATCAAATGACAACTCATGTCAATGCCTAGGAAACTTAACCATCTTTGATTCAACGAGCTAGTCAAGTAGAGGCATACTAGTGACACTCTGTTTGTCTATGTATTCACACATGTACTAAGTTTCCGGTTAATAAAATTCTAGCAAGAATAATAAACATTTATCATGATATAAGGAAATATAAATAACAACTTTATTATTGCCTCTAGGGCATATTTCTTTCAGTCTCCCACTTGCACTAGAGTCAATAATCTAGATTACACAGTGATGATTCTAACACCCATGGAGTCTTGGTGCTGATCATGTTTTGCTCGTGAGAGAGGCTTAGTCAACGGGTCTGCAACATTCAGATCCGTATGTATCTTGCAAATCTCTATGTCTCCCTCCTTGAATTGATCACGGATGGAATTGAAGCGTCTCTTGATGTGGTTGGTTCTCTTGTGAAATCTGGATTCCTTTGCCAAGGCAATTGCACCAGTATTGTCACAAAAGATTTTCATTGGACCCGATGCACTAGGTATGACACCTAGATCGGATATGAACTCCTTCGTCCAGACTCCTTCATTTGCTGCTTCCGAAGCAGCTATGTACTCCGCTTCACACGTTGATCCCGCCACGACACTTTGCTTAGAACTGCACCAACTGACAGCTCCACCGTTCAATATAAATACGTATCCGGTTTGTGACTTAGAGTTATCCGGATTAGTGTCAAAGCTTGCATCGACGTAACCATATACGACGAGCTCTTTGTCACCTCCGTAAACGAGAAACATATCCTTAGTCCTTTTCAGGTATTTCAGGATGTTCTTGGCCGCTGTCCAGTGATCCACTCCTGGATTACTTTGGTACCTCCCTGCTAAACTTATAGCAAGGCACACATCAGGTCAGGTACACAACATTGCATACATGATAGAGCCTATGGCTGAAGCATAGGGAACACCTTTCATTTTCTCTCTATCTTCTGCAGTGGTCGGGCATTGAGTCTGACTCAACTTCGTCACACCTTGTAACACATGCAAGAACCCTTTCTTTGCTTGATCCATTTTGAACTTCTTCAATACTTTGTCAAGGTAGGTGCTCTGTGAAAGTCCAATTGAGCGTCTTGATCTATCTCTATAGATATTAATGCCCAATATGTAAGCAGCTTCACCGAGGTCTTTCATTGAAAAACTCTTATTCAAGTATCCTTTTATGCTATCCAGAAATTCTATATCATTTCCAATCAACAATATGTCATCCACATATAATATTAGAAATGCTACAGAGCTCCCACTCACTTTCTTGTAAATACAGGCTTCTCCAAAAGTCTGTATAAAACCATATGCTTTGATCACACTATCAAAACGTTTATTCCAACTCCGAGATGCTTGCACCAGTCCATAAATGGATCATTGGGCCTTGCACACTTTGTTAGCACCCTTTGGATCGATAAAACCTTCAGGTTGCATCATATACAACTCTTCTTCCAGAAATCCATTGAGGAATGCAGTCTTTACATCCATTTGCCAAATTTCATAATCATAAAATGCAGCAATTGCTAACATGATTCGGACGGACTTAAGCATCGCTACGGGTGAGAAGGTCTCATCGTAGTTAACTCCTTGAACTTGTCGAAAACCTTTCGCAACAAGTCGAGCTTTGTAGACAGTAACATTACCGTCAGTGTCAGTCTTCTTCTTGAAGATCCATTTATTCTCGATGGCTTACCGATCATCGGGCAAGTCAACCAAAGTCCACACTTTATTCTCATACATGGATCCCATCTCAGATTTCATGGCCTCAAGCCATTTCGCGGAATCTGGGCTCATCATCGCTTCCTCATAGTTTGTAGGTTTGTCATGGTCAAGTAACATGACCTCTAGAACAGGAGTACCGTACCACTCTGGTGCGGATCTTATTCTGGTTGACCAACGAGGTTCGGTAGTAACTTGATCTGAAGTTACATGATCATCATCATTAGCTTCCTCACTAATTGGTGTAGGAGTCACAAGAACAAATTTCTGTGATGTACTATTTTCCAATAAGGGAGCAGGTATGGTTACCTCATCAAGTTCTACTTTCCTCCCGCTCACTTCTTTCGAGAGAAACTCCTTCTCTAGACAGGATCCATTCTTAGCAACAAATGTCTTGCCTTCGGATCTGTGACAGAAGGTGTACCCAACAGTTTCCTTTGGGTATCCTATGAAGACACATTTCTCCGATTTTGGTTCGAGCTTATCAGGTTGAAGCTTTTTCACATAAGCATCGCAGCCCCAAACTTTAAGGAACGACAACTTTGGTTTCTTGCCAAACCATAGTTCATAAGGTGTCATCTCAATGGATTTAGATGGTGCCCTATTTAACGTGAATGCAGCCGTCTCTAAAGCATAACCCCAAAACGACGGCGGTAAATCAGTAAGAGACATCATAGATCGCACCATATCCAGTAAACTACGATTCGACGTTTGGACACACCATTACGCTGTGGTGTTCCGGGTGGCGTGAGTTGCGAAACTATTCCGCATTGTTTCAAATGAAGACCAAACTCGTAACTCAAATATTCTCCTCCACGATCAGATCGTAGAAACTTTATTTTCTTGTTACGATGATTTTCCACTTCACTCTGAAATTCTTTGAAATTTTCAAATGTTTCAGACTTATGCTTCATCAATTAGATATACCCATATCTGCTCAAATCATCTGTGAAGGTGAGAAAATAATGATACCCGCCGCGAGCCTCAACATTCATCGGACCACATACATCAGTATGTATGATTTCCAACAAATCTGTTGCTCACTCCATTGTTCCGGAGAACGGAGTTTTAGTCATCTTGCCCATGAGGCATGGTTCGCAAGTACCAAGTGATTCCAAAAGTCTATCAGAATGGAGTTTCTTCATGCGCTTTACACCAATATGACCCAAATGGCAGTGCCACAAATAAGTTGCACTATCATTATCAACTCTGCTTCTTTTTGTTGGGGAACGTAGTAATTTCAAAAATTTCCCACGCACACGCAAGATCATGGTGATGCATAGCAACGAGAGGGGAGAGTGTTGTCCACGTACCCTCGTAGACCATAAGCGGAAGCGTTATGACAACGTGGTTGATGTAGTCGTACGTCTTGACAATCGACCGAACCTAGTACCGAACGTACAACACCTCCGCGATCTGCACACGTTCAGCTCGGTGACGTCCCACGAACTCACGATCCAGTAGAGCTTCGAGGGAGAGCTTCGTCAGCACGACGGCGTGATGACGGTGATGATGAAGCTACCGGCGCAGGGCTTCGCCTAAGCACTACGATGATATGACCGAGGTGGATTATGGTGGAGGGGGTACCGCACACGGCTAAGAGATCAATGATCAACTTGTGTGTCTATGGGGTGCTCCTTGACTCAGTATATAAAGGAGGAGAGGAGGGGAGGCCGGCCGACCCTAGAGGTGCGCCCAAGTGTGGAGTCCTACTAGGACTCCAAGTCCTAGTTGGAGCCCACCAAGAGGAAGGGAGGGAGAAGGAAGGAGAGGGAGGAAAGGAGGAAAGGGGGGCCGGCCCCCTAGTCCAATTTGGTTTGGGATAGGGGGGCCGCGCGCCCTGCCTTGTCCTGCCTCCTCTCTTCCACCACTTGGCCCATGAGGCCCAATACTTCTTCCCCCGTATTCCCGTAACTCCCCGGTACTCCGAAAAATACTCGAATCACTCGGAACCTTTCCGATGTCCGAATATACTCATCCAATATATCGATCTTTACGTCTCGACCATTTCGAGACTCCTCGTCATGTCCCCGATCTCATCTGGGACTCCGAACTACCTTCGGTACATCAAAACACATAAACTCATAATACCAATCATCACCGAACGTTAAGCGTGCGGACCCTACGGGTTCGAGAACTATGTAGACATGCCCGAGACACGTTTCCGGTCAATAACCAATAGCGGAACCTAGATGCTCATATTGGCTCCCACATATTCTACGAAGATCTTTATCGGTCAAACCGCATAACAACATACGTTGTTCCCTTTGTCATCGGTATGTTACTTGCCCGAGATTCGATCGTCAGTATCTCAATACCTAGTTCAATCTCGTTACCGGCAAGTCTCTTTACTCGTTCCGTAATGCATCATCCTGCAACCAACTCATTAGTCACATTGCTTGCAAGGCTTATAGTGATGTGCATTACCGAGAGGGCCCAGAGATACCTCTCCGACAATCGGAGTGACAAATCCTAATCTCGATCTATGCCAACTCAACAAGTACCATCGGAGACACTTGTAGAGCACCTTTATAATCACCCAGTTACGTTGTGACGTTTGGTAGCACACAAAGTGTTCCTCCGGTATTCGGGAGTTGCATAATCTCATAGTCATAGGAACATGTATAAGTCATGAAGAAAGCAATAGCAACATACTAAACGATCAAGTGCTAAGCTAACGGAATGGGTCAAGTCAATCACATCATTCTCTAATGATGTGATCCCGTTAATCAAATGACAACTCATGTCTCTGGCTAGGAAACTTAAGATTCAACGAGCTAGTCAAGTAGAGGCATACTAGTGACACTCTGTTTGTTTATGTATTCACACATGTACTAAGTTTCCGGTTAATACAATTCTAGCATGAATAATAAACATTTATCATGAAATAAGGAAATATAAATAACAACTTTATTATTGCCTCTAGGGCATATTTCCTTCAGTCTCCCACTTGCACTAGAGTCAATAATCTAGTTCACATCGCCATGTGATTTAACACCAATAGTTCACATCACCATGTGAGTAATATCCATAGTTCACATCGCCATGTGGCCAACACTCAAAGGGTTTACTAGAGTCAGTAATCTAGTTCACATCGCCATGTGATTAACACCCAAAGAGTACTAAGGTGTGATCATGTTTTGCTTGTGAGAGAAGTTTAGTCAACGGGTCTGCCAAAATCAGATCCGTATGTATTTTGCAAATTTCTATGTCTACAATGCTCTGCACGGAGCTACTTTAGCTAATTGCTCCCACTTTCAATATGTATCCAGATTCAGACTTAGAGTCATCTGGATCAGTGTCAAAACTTGCATCGACGTAACCCTTTATGACGAACATTTTGTCACCTCCATAATTGAGAAACATATCCTTATTCCACTAAGGATAATTTTGACCACTGTTCAGTGATCTACTCCTAGATCACTATTGTACTCCCTTGCCAAACTCAGTGTAGGGTATACAATAGATCTGGTACACAGCATGGCATACTTTATAGAACCTATGGCTGAGGCATAGGGAATGACTTTCATTCTCTTTCTATCTTCTGCCGTGGTCGGGCTTTGAGTCTTACTCAATTTCACACCTTGTAACACAGGCAAGAACTATTTCTTTGACTGTTCTATTTTGAACTACTTTAAAATCTTGTCAATGTATGTACTCATTGAAAAAACTTATCAAGCATCTTGATCTATCTCTATAGATCTTGATGCTCAATATGTAAGCAGCTTCACCGAGGTCTTTCTTTGAAAAACTCCTTTTAAATACTCCTTTATGCTTTCCAGAAAAATTCTACATTATTTCCGATCAACAATATGTCATTCACATATATTTATCAGAAATGTTGTAGTGCTCCCACTTACTTTCTTGTAAATACAGGTTTCACCGCAAGTCTGTATAAAACTATATGCTTTGATCAACTCAGCAAAGCGTATATTCCAACTCCAAGATGCTTGCACCAGTCCATAGATGGATCACTGGAGCTTGCACATTTTGTTAGCACCTTTAGGATCGACAAAACCTTCCGGTTGCATCATATGCAACTCTTCTTTAAGAAATCCATTAAGGAATGTAGTTTTGACATCCATTTGCCAGATTTCATAAAATGTGGCAATTTGCTAACATGATTCGGACAGACTTAAGCATCGCTACGAGTGAGAAAATCTCATCGTAGTCAACACCTTGAACTTTTGCAAAACCTTTTTCAACAAGTCTAGCTTTGTAGATAGTAACACTACTATCAGCGTCCGTCTTCCTCTTGAAGATCCATTTATTTTCTATGGCTTGCCGATCATCGAGCAAGTCAACCAAAGTCCACACTTTGTTCTCATACATGGATCCCATCTCAGATTTCATGGCCTCAAGCCATTTTGCGGAATCTAGACTCATCATCGCTTCCTCATAGTTCGTAGGTTCGTCATGGTCAAGTAACATGACCTCCAGAACAGGATTACCATACCACTCTGGTGCGGATCTCACACTGGTTGACCTACGAGGTTCTGTAGTAACTTGATCCGAAGTTACATGATCATCATCATTAGCTTCCTCACTAATTGGTGTAGGAGTCACAAGAACAGATTTCTGTGATGAACTACTTTCCAATAAGGGAGCAGGTACAGTTACCTCATCAAGTTCTACTTTCCTCCCACTCACTCTTTTCGAGAGAAACTCCTTCTCTAGAAAGGATCCATTCTTAGCAACGAATGTCTTGCCTTCGGATCTGTGATAGAAGGTGTACCTAAATGTCTCCTTTGGGTATCCTATGAAGACACATTTCTTCGATTTGGGTTTGAGCTTATCAGGATGAAACTTTTTCACATAAGCATTGCAACCCCAAACTTTAAGAAACGACAACTTTGGTTTCTTGCCAAACCATAGTTCATATGGTGTCGTCTCAACGGATTTAGATGGTACCCTATTTAACGTGAATGCAGTTGTCTCTAATGCATAACCCCAAAACGATTGTGGTAAACCGGTAAGAGACATCCACTACAAAAAAATACACTTCCGTGATGATACGTGTTTGTCACAGTAGGTCGCGTTTTCTATCATGCATGTACATCCATGACAATTTTATGACAGAATCAAGATAGTCATACCTGTGCTGTCATAGAAGTGTTCCATGCCCATTTACAGCCCGCTAACCCAGGGCCCGTTTACGGCCTATCCGAATTAGGCCCAGCAGCGTCATCTGGGCCGTCCAATATAATTCCTGCCCGTTTTAAGTTCCGGCCCATGTATGGCCCATGACGTCTTTCGGCCCATATGAGGCCCTTAGTAACCCTCTGCCCATTAACGGCTCGTGGTAAAACTGGCCCGTAATGAACAGTATATCACTTTATACCCATTAACGGCCCATTATTCCGTTGGGCCGTTTCCAGCCCATGTTATCTTTCGGCCTTCTCAGGGCCCATTTATTCTTGGGCTCATTTCCCGCATTCGTTTACTTTTGGCCCGTTACTGTCATTTTCTACCCGTGGGCCAAATTCAGCCCGTGGTTATAGTCGGCCCGTTTGTGGCCCGTTAATACGTTGGGTCGTTTTCATAGCGTCATCAAATACGGTCGATTAACAACGGCCCGTTATGGTCGGCCCATGAACGGACAATTTCAACTCTAGCCCATTTACGGCCATAATGTGGTCTGTTATTGGCCCATGTTTGGTCAACCGATCATACGGCCCGTAGAAGGCCCATTCATGATACGGCCCGTAGAAGGCCCATTGTGTCTACGGCCCGTATAAGGCCCATTGTTTCTACGCCCCATAGAAGGCCCATTGTTTCTACGGCCCTTAGAAGGCCCATTGTTTCTACGGCCCGTAGGAGGCCAATGTTAACTACAGTAAATATGTAGCCCATGGTTAATGTGGCCTAGTTTTAAAAAATAGGTTATTGCAGCCACTAGCAAACCACGGAAAAAGAACTGCACTGACTACAAGAAAACAAATACACAAGACAATAAGGAAATAAATAGGCAAGCAACTTACGCTAGGCTATCACGGCTATTACACATATTACATCCACTGGGCATCAAAGTTCGCCACCAGTGTAAATATAGGGAACAAAGCAGCATATAAACGACGCAGCAAAACAAGTCCAGAACTGAAACCACTTCAGAAGAGCTCAAGAAACAATATCCCGGGTACCCATAATGCTGGCAAGATGCTTAGCAAGCTTATTAACTTTCTCTTGTTTGGCGCTTAAATCCTCCAGCACTTGTTGTTGCACCAGAAAGTATGCATCTGAATTTTGCAGGGACTTCCTTAATCCTTCGGCTTCCTGTCGCATAACATCTGATCGATGTCTTTCAACTTGAAGTTGAGACTCAAGAAGCCGAACTGATTCAGGCAGCGAGTTCGAAGAGCTGGTGCCAGCAGTAGTAGCCAGTAACTCGAACACTACATCAAGACAAGACTTTGGGATTGTCTCAGTGTCTTCAATATAGTTTTTATCAGCTTTCTTAGAGACCAACAGGGATGTCTCACTATCTTGAACCTTATCTGCATTACTTCCTTTACCATTGCATAACGGGGTACTCTTCTCCAATATTTTATCCGCGTTCTAAAAGAGAAACAAACAAACACATCACAGGTTTACAATGTAGTATATGAAACTCATTTTGGTAAACCAGTTCAGTAGTAAGGTGGACAGGATAACAGCATGAAACAAACATATATCTATGTAGTATGGTCACTGTATGGTCTATATCATTCTAGTTTATGTTGCCAAATCAAGATAGATACAGTTCGAATCATATCTATTTAAGACAAAGCAGCTTAGACAGAATATAAGTGTGGGAAACTACACAGCAATAACAACACTTGTAATGTGCATGGCATGAGAACATAACTGTTTATTCAATTGAAACTGAAATCAACATAGAGCAAGTTACAACAGCAAACACGTTAAAGAAACAGGTTTAAAACATACCTGTTGCGCCATTGGAGTTTCAATTGCATCCTTCAAATTTGAAATTAGTTGGTATGAGTAAATACAGTGATGCAAGAGCAAAGTAGTATGAACCATAGCTACGGAACCTGACCTGAGAACAATTCTTCTTCTGCTTTAAGCGTTGACTTGGGGTTCGGAGTGGTGGTCCTCGTGCTTTGGGCACTGCAGTTGCCTTACTAACTGCTCGTGTTTGGGTGCTCTGTGGTGGAGACGGTGCTGTGTCAACGGGAACTGGGTTACTATCTGCTGGGGTTGGGGTTAGAAGGGGTGTAGCTGGTTCTCTGTCCAACTGGGTAGGGGTACAATCTGCGTGAGTCTGGGTTATGTGTGGTGGGGCTGGTTCTTGGGCAAGTACAACCGTGGTTCTATCTCCATCGACAGGTAGCACGATCTTTTCTGAAGACCGTGTTTTTACTCCCACAGATACTGCCATCACCCCCTCCAATTGAAATGGCTGATAAACAAGAAAAGTAATTGAATGTACAGACATTGTAAGATAGACAGGTGCAATGGATAGTAGGGAAGAAAACAGGGCATGAAATAATTCACATTTATGTTGTCTAACCAAACAGAATAGCAGGACATAATTTCACATATATGATGGCTAATTAAACAGGATAGCATGACACAATTTCACATGTATGATGGCTAACTAAACAGGATAGAATGACATACTTCAAAATATGATGACTATGTAAACAGGATGACATGATATAACTATACGATGTGTCTATTAAAGTGGTTGGCATGCCATAAATCACAAACATGCCGTCGATGGAAACATGATGGCATGATATAATTCACGGATAGAATGACATAATTCAAAATATGATGACTATGTGAACAGGATGAGATGATATAACTATATTATGTCTTTAGAAAATGGGTTGGCATGCCATAATTCAGATACATGCTGTCTATGTAAACATCATGGCATGATATAATTCAAATATATGATTTATATACTAAGGAAGTGAGCAGAGGGCAATCGCATATATGATGTGTCAACTAAGGAGATGGCATTCAATATCGTGTATATGATGTAAAAACTAAGCATTGCAATACAACATATGCATGATATGAGTAATATAACCCTGCCAAGTTTGAGCATACACCTCAGGGGGATAATAGGACTGGTCATCTGCCTCTGAATCCTCCTCTGAAGAGCTATCTGTAACCAGCAAGATATCTGCTTCACCAGGTAGCATTGTCTGCTCTGAAGACCTTGTTTTCACTCCAGATTTCTCCATCACCAATTCAAATGGCTGATGCACAGGAAGAGCAGTTGAATATACAAACATTGTCGACAAAAGCAATGAGAAATACAAAAAAAGGACGGCATGATATAATTCACATATATGACGCTTGGCTAAACAGCATGGCATTGCATAATTCACATATATAATGCCTTGCAACAAGATAGCATTGCATAATTCACATATATAATGTCTTGCAACAAGATGGCATTGCATAATTCACATATATGGTAATTAGACACTAAACAGGTGGCATTCACACAAAGCATGTCTAAACTAAGCAAATGACATAGCAATGCAAGATACCATACGCACGATATGAGCAACATAACCCTGCCAAGTTAGAGCATGCACCTCGGGGGGGGGGGGAATAGGACTGGTCATCTGTCTCTGAATCCTCCTCTGAGGAGCTATCTGTAACCAGCAAGACATGCGCTTCGTCAGATAGCATTGTCTGCTCTGAAGACCTTGTTTCCACTCCAGATTTTTCCATGACCGTGCCGAATGGCTGATGCACAGGAAGAGTAATTGAATGTACTAAAATTGTTGACAAATTTAACACGTAATAAAAAATGATGTCATGATATAATTCACATATAAGATGACTGGCTAACCAGGGTGGCATTGCAAAATTCACATATATGATGCCTGGCTAAACAAGATGGCATTGCATGATTCACATATACGATAAAGAAACTAAACAGATGGCATTGACACAAAGCATGTCTAAACTAAGCAGATGACATCTTTGATGTATACAGTAAGCAATGCAAGGCACCATATGCATGATATTACCAACATCAGCATGCCAAGTTAGAGCGAAGACCTCATGGGGTAAATAGGAGTGGTCTTCTGCTTCTGAATCCCCCTCAGAACAGTTATCTTCCTCTTGATTACGATCCGAAATGGGTGGAGGGGGGCTGCCTTTGCGCCCACCATGGAGCGACGTCTGCATGAAATTTTATTGCCACGCAAGGCTCGTCTCTTTTGCTCTACATGTTCAGTTCCATTGTGTACAATAACTGACATGCATAGGAATAAAACATAGTGAGATTATGTAAGGAGTGCATGCACAAATCCAGAGTGATGGTAGCAAACTGTGGATAGACCCAAAACAAATGATAGCAGGCAGATAATAGCTTTAGTTAAAAAATACAGATAATGGCTCCTTTAATGTTTGTTTGCACCCAACATGAAACTCATAGTAGACACCCGAGATTAACCAGATAGTAGACAGATAGTACTGATTGCTGCCCCAATATGTACCCCACAACCATTTAAAAACTCAAGTTTCAGCATAAGTTTGGACCTGAGTCGGAGTCTAATAGGTGAACACGACGATAAAGTAGCATGTCATCATATTAAGCGATGCATAACGTAAGCAGACACGGAAGAGTGCGACCTCTCTTGCGGACCCGTGTAGTCCTCAAGGTCATCTGCTCAGTTGATGATGGTAATGCAGTTGTCGTGGCTGCCGGCGGCGGGGAAGAAGATCTGAGGCGGCGAAAGACAGTCTGGAGAGCGGATCCCTGCTGTGGTGAACCCTTCCGTCGTTGGAGCAGCTGAGCTGGGGTGGAACACAGCACCGCAGGAGCAGGACAAACCACACAAGGTTTTCTTTGACACATATCTGTAACAGAAGTAATTGTGTAAGGGCTTGTTTGAATTTGAGGATTCTAACAATGCAGGGATAGGAAATAGACAGGAATAGGATAGGAATGCACGTGCAAAACAGAGAATTTAAAAACACAGGATTTCTGCCAATCTGGGTGTTTGGTTCACAAGAATTGGAAGATCACAGGATGCAAAGAAGCATGGTGAGATTAAGTCAACCACAAGAAGTGTACAACCTCTTTGGCGAAGCCATGTCGATCTCAGCGTGATTGGGTTGGCCGGTGAGGATGCTCCGGCTGACTTGGCTGTCGGAGGAGGGGAACAAGATCTTAGGCGTCTGGAGATGGAGCCCGAGGTACTGCTCCGCTGTGATGGAGGGTTTCGTCGTTGGAGCAGCTCTGGTGAGTTGTACGACGCCGAGGCTGAAGTAGGACAAGAGAGACAACGTTAACCTGAGTGGAATTCTAATAGCATCTCCAATAGATGACATAAAATACATAACCACAAAGTGCTAGATTTATACATCAGCCACTCATCTCTGAACTTAACTGTCGAAACTGAATTTAACTGTCGAAACTGAACTTAACTGCCGAAACTGAATTTTGCTGTCGAAACTGAATTTTACTGTCGAAATTGAACGCACTAGAGGTGAGGCTACACGTCAGTTGACTGACTTTTTCATCTCTGGTCAGTCGATTTTGCAGCCGTTGGATATGAAATCAAGGGCCTACAGTTCATCTTCAACCTCCACCCCCCTAAGCCGCCAGCCACCACCGGCCAAACAGCCGCCCCCCGCCGCCCGCGGCCGGCGGTGCGCCGCCCCGCCCGCCCCGAAACACTCGCCACCGCCGGTCCGCCGCCGCCCCGGCCATCCCTCTAGGCCCCCTCGTTCCGAGCTTTTTCTCCGGCGATCCCCACGCCACCGCCCCACCACCACCGACGACCACCGCCCCCACCCTGAACCCTAAGATAGATAGTGGGGTACCTCTCCGCCGAGCCCCCCTTCCCGCTGCGGCTGGTTCTTCCTTAACTCCGGCGAGCCCCCCACCCCCTGAAAATCGACTGACCCAAAAGTCGATTCAGTCGACTGAAGTGTAGCTAAATCGGAGCAGCATCGCAAGCAAGAGCAAGTGCGAGAGCAGCAGCGCGAGCAAGAGCAGGAGCAAGACCAAGAGCAGACCAGGCAGGGGACCGAGAGCAAGAGCAGAGCAGCAGCGCGAGCGAGAGCTAAAGCAGCAGCAGCTCCTACTGATGTGGATGTCGCCGCCGAGGGAGCGACGCCGTGGATGGAGCCGTGCCGTGTCGGCTCGGGACCGAGCGTCGGCAACACCGTGAGATCAAATCAAGAAGAAAATGCGGCAATTAGTGTACAACCTCTTTGGTGGCGCCGATTAGGCCACAGCTTCATCCGAGGAAACGGTGATGATGATGCTCTTCCGGTGGTGCAGGTGAAGACGGAGGTGTGGGAATGGAGGTGGCGCGAAAGACGAGGGGAACGTCGGGGCAGCTCCTTGGAGGTGGAGGACAGGGTGGCTGAACCGGCGGGACGACCAGATCGACGAGGGATCCTCATCTGGTACGGTGCATGAGGGAGGTCTAGGTGTTGCTGTGGACGATGTCGTCGGGGAAGAGGCTCCGGCTGGGTGGCGGACGGAGGAGGGTGTGGGGCTTCGCGGGTTTTCCCGACCTCGGTGTACGAATGGGTGGGCGGATGGGATGGGAGTGGGGAACCATGGCTTAGGGACGCGCTTGTCCGAAATGTGGGGTAAGTTATGAAAGTACCCCCACCGATTTGAGGCGGTTCTTTTGGTTCAGGGGTATCACGGGCATTTCACGTGTTGGGATTTCACAGGAGGTGGGAGTTTTCGCGCGCGTTGTAATTTTGGAATAGCAAGGCGCGGGTTGAGATGGCGGGAGTTGTCGGAGCACAACAAGACAAGATTTATCTTAAATATTTCGTGGTAACAAGGCGCGGGTTGAAGAGGCAGGAGTTTCGCAGCATGATAGACAGAGACGCTTGCTTGAAATTTCGGCATAACAAGGCGCGGCTTGAAATTTCGGGAGAACAAGCTTAACGTGTACCCAAAAAAAGAAGACAATTTAGACTAGTATGATATACTACGTACAATGTGTTTAACACGCACAACACACACACAGACACCATTTAGACTAGTAAGGTACACGTGCATTGCACGCATGAGATTTGGCAACCAAATTATGAATAAATACCACATTATAGCATGTAAGCTTTGAGTCATATATGCATGATGTAGATGTTCGTCTAATTCTTATAGTTCATTTCATTCAAAATCATCTAGTTTTTATAAGAAAGCTAATCTATTTTAAGATTCATGGAATTGTGCATTGTAAGGCATAAAGTAAAAACAAATCATGTAGAAAAACATTTGGGCAATTCTGATACGGAAGATTCTAGAACAAAGAAGAAGTGCTTGTGTTTTGAGGTTTGTGCATTATGCTTAAGTTCAACCATAGAGTCTTCTAGATTGTACATGTGGCAAAATCTGGTGGAATCTAGATGATATCCAACGGCCAGTAGTGCTCAATTTGCCAGCTCTGCACCATCGGATTGGTCTCATCCAACGACCATCTTTCAAAGTTAAAGTTATCCGCACACTATATAAAAAATATAAATATAATATATATAGGGGTATAGATATAGATATGTGATGCGAAAGCCACCCATCATCTCCAATTAGAATAGTGTGTCCATGCACGATGCATGGCCAATGTCTGCCATCGGTATCTCAAATTCAAACCAGTCTGACCTTGTTCAATGTGTATACATTACAACATGCTCGTTTCCAAACCACACCGCGCAGATCTCTGTCATATTCATGCATGCATGGGTTTCAAACATCATGATCTCTTATTCAAATATTTGAATTCAACTTTACATTGATTATGACCTCACCTAGTCTTTTACACCCACACATTGGTCTTCTCTTTATAATTGTACCACTAACTTTCTCTCGTGCATGCATGCACACACACTACCAGTCGGCATTATCCATCGCACACATGCAATCTTTTTCTTCAGGTCGGTCTCCCATGAAGGCACACACACACATCCCCCTCTCCATCATATCGGGCATTCTTTATCTCTCACGTGCATGCGCAACGATCGATGTTCCTCTATGTGTGTGTGTGTGTATAGCTAGGTCTTTCATAGTTTTCCACATAAACCGATCAATATATATATCTAGTGAGGTCTCACCCTCTTTCCCACGTTCACATCGATCAATCTATACCTCTATATAGGATTACATATATAGCTAATACACCCACATTAATTATATATCCAACGCCCCCCTCTCATCATCCATGCCTTCCGCTTCATCTCTCAGACGCGCGCACAATGGCGAAGACAGGGGGCAGCAAGGGCCCTGCCCCCCCTAACATCACTATATATCGAGGCTAATATGAATGTGATCATTAGACAATTGCTGGTAAAAATGGTTTAAGTTGATGAATTGGCCCTCCTCGTAAAGGATTAGCAATGCTTGGCCCCCTAGCTCATGGGACATTTTTCATGGCTCCGCCACTACGTGCAACAGCGCACGTTCTCGCCCCCTCTCTCTAAATATCGATCTCGCAGTTGTGCACTCCTTCATAGTCTCCCTCCACTCGGCCCCTCGCACCATCTTCTAGCCCCCCACCGGATTTTGCCACATGTACAATCTAGCAGACTCCATGGTTGAACTTAAGCATAATGCACAAATCTCAAAACAACAGTGGTTCTCCTTTGTTCTAGAATCTTCCGTATCATAACTGCCCAAACTTTTTTTCTAGTTGAATTGCCATTATTTGTTTTTACTTTATGCTTTACAACGCACAATTCCATGAATCATAAAATAGATTAAGGGCTTCTTTGATTCAAAGGATTCTCAAAGGAATTTTGGAGGATTCTAATCCTTAGGAATTTTTCCTATCTTGGTTGTTTGATTCGTAGGATTGTAAACCATAGGAATTTTTCCATATGATTCATTTGCACTAGATTTCATAGGAAACATCCCATCCACTCAAACCTCTTTGAAAGAATTCTGCGTTTTTTCTATGCACAATCAAACACTCGTACAATCCTGTAGGATTCAAGACGACATTCCACTCTAATCCCATGTTCTTCCTATTCCCGCGTTTTGGAAATCCTACGAATCAAAGAGGCCCTAGGTTTTTTATAAAAACTAATTGATTTTGAATGAGATGAACTATAAGAATTAAACGAAGGTCTACATCAGGCATATATGACTCAGAGCTTACGTGTTATAGTGTGGTATTTATTCATAATTTGGTTGCAAAATCTGACGCGTGCAATGCACGTGTACCTTACTAGTACTTCGAGTATGTGAAAAACACAATGGCACGCTACACAGTGTCTCTCTTACAGTTCATGAAGCCACGTGGCACATGTGGAGGCGTTGTCGCGACATCCTTGTGTGGATTGATCACAGTGACGTGCTGCTGGTTCCAGAAGAATGTACTCGTCCTCCCTGAGCCGCACTGGCGGTACATGCACGAAGCGAAGATGTGCACGCACGCCACGCACACACTCATTCCCTCGCACGCACACGCGGGTACACGGGCGGACGCAATTTTGTACCAAGATCCACCCCATGTGATAATTTGACGCGTGTAAAGTCCTTCACTTCATTGATGGTCAATTAATACAGCGCATGCAAATTGAGTGGACGTGAGGGCGGAAGAAAGACATTACTACTCCACTGCGCGCATGCGAGTAGTTAAATCATGGGTTGCTAGTAGTACTTCCATTGGTCTCCTTCGTATTTTGTGCCAATTTTTGACAGTAACATAATATTTACGCATCTGAGCAGTGTAGTCTACTTGAAATTTATGTTCCACTAAACTCATCGGGAGCCGTTTCGGGCCTCGAAACCAAAACCCATCAATTTATCTTTACCTTGTTCCCATCACATTCGAAAGTACTAGTGCTACAATTAAGTGCAAGCCTGCTCACACCTACTAGTACGTACCAAACCTGAACGTGTTCCCACTATGCAGGTATTAGTACTAGTGCTAGTACTTAGGTTATAAAAAGGGGAACTACCTAACCGAAAATTACTCTACCTTTCCTCCTCATAAGTGCTTCTTCTTCGTCCGTCCTTGCCATGTCCGGTGCGCAGAGCTCTAGGTCGAGAACTACTCGTAACAAGGGAGCGGCAACCAAGGCTGCGGAAAAAAGAGAGGGCTCGCCGCCACGCAGAGACCTCGAAAGATCTCTCACGGGCTGGCGATGGCTCCCAGGAGCGCCCTAGCCGCGGAGGCGAACATGCCGAGCTGGCGGCGCTGGAGTCGTTATCCCTCGACGGCATGCCCGATCAGCTCAATAAGCACCTCAATAAGCAGAAGGAGTTCATCCACGGCTTGGTGGAGCTGCTGAAGGAGAGCCTCGACGACATGCCCGCTGAGCTCAATAAGCAGGGGGAGTTGACCGCCGGCTTGGTGATGCTGCTGAAGAAGAGCATTGCCTCGGAGAAGAAGGCGACCGGCGAAATCCTGCAACTTCAGGAGGACAAGGCGAAGCTCTGCCACGAGCTCGACCTGCTGAAGGAGAAGAACGCCGGCTGGAAGAAGCTGCATGAGAGTAGTAGTTCCTCGATGAAGATGCTGCAGGCCCTCGTCATGGAATAGAAGGAGGAGTTGGCGAAGCTCCGCATCGAGCACCCGGCTGCTGTCAAGGTACGTAATGCGGCCGTGGAACAGATGATGAAGGCTCGCATCGAGAAATCCCGTGTCATGGACAGAATGAAGAAGATGGCGGAGGAGACGCGCAAGGAGATGGAGGTCGTGGAGGCGATGAAGAAGCAGTTACGACTCCGCGGTGAATTAGATCATTTGGGGTGATAATCTTCCTTCTTCTTTTGCTCCTGTGTTTCTTCTTTTGCTTCAGGTGCTTCGCCGCACGTGTCACGTTCTCTGCGAGGCATGAATAGAACAATGCTAACAATGAGATGACTAGCAAATTAGATCATTTTTTATTGCCATATGGCACTGGGCTGCCGTGTTTCGTGCTCCTCCGTCGTAGTACTACTCCAGTGGAAAACTTGAGTATACCGCACGGTTCTTTGCTCCTCCTCAGGTCGTCGGCACATTTATATGAGCAGTCAAATCACAAGGCCCCGCCTTCCAGCAGTAATGAGCCGTCAAATCACAAAGGCCCTCGCCTCTCGTGAAAAGGACCAAGCTAGACTGCCCCGCCCTCTAGCCTTTTAAAAAATGTATACATTTGTCCAGTAGTAGTATCGATGGACTGCGCCATGGAGCAAAAATAACAAGATGAAATTAAAGAAAAAAGGTGGTACATATAGAGAGCGCTCGTCGCCAAATTATGCATATACTATATGACACTACCCACTATGAAGGTACTAGTAACATAGACTAGTAACTAGTCTATGTTACTCTCCACTATGACCAGCCAAAGTCGAGGCGCGGATACCAACGAGGGCCTGGTTGTGTCTATACTTGGACAACTCACCCGATTGCATGCGCACCAGGCAGACGAAGCTCGTGTCGTGTTGGTGCCGTGTGCGGCCCGCACATTAACCAAAACCTCGCGCCTCCATCTTAGCCTCCGCGTTTTAAACTTCTCAATCTCAAGGCCAAGGAGCAACGTGAAACCTATGATAGAGCCAATCGGATGGTTGAGAACACTACAATTCGTAGCTACAGATGCGTGTGTGAGAGAGGACGAGTGCGTGCGTGCACCTCTTCTCAGAGTACAACTGTATGTGGGTGGCATCGACCTAGGGAGCAGTGATGGTGTGTGCGAGAAGTCCCAAGAGATAGGTGTAATACCTCTGAAAAAAAGACTAGTCTATAGCTCGCCACGAGGCTATTCTTGTCAAACGCCAAGCATAAGATATGTATCCGACGGTGCCAGTTTTTGCACGTACACAGCAGTAGAAAAAGAACTAGTACCATGGCATATGCTACACCACGGCCGAGAAAACGTGCCGATGTTATGCCATCCGGGAATAGTGCCGCACTTCGAAACTAGAACCGTCAATAAATTTTGAGCGCGTCTCGTCACATTCCAAATTACTACTACTACCATGCTATATTTAATTGCAAACCTGTTCACACCAATCACAACCTAAATGGTTTCCCGCTTAGGAGCGTATTAGTAGTACTCGGTTATAAATACTACTATGCTAAGATGACTGCACATTCCTCCTCAACTCCTCATCCATAAAAAACAATCAAGTCAATCAAGCCATAGCCAGCGTGAGTTCTGGGTTGAGAGATTTCCACCGGGGAGAGGTGAGCATGGAAGAGGAAGCACGAGAGATGTCCCGCCTCGCCGCGAAAGCAGCCGACATGTCCAGCCGCGCAGCAGTAGCAGCACAGAGGTCCCGCCGTGCCGCTGAAGCAGCACGGAGGTCCCGCCGCGCTGTCAATGTAGCAGACTGGTCCGGCCACGCCGCGGAAGCAGCAGAGATGTCCCGCCGCACCGCCGAAGCAGCACAGAGGTCCCGCCGCACCGCGGCAGCCTGGGAAAATTTCTCGTGGGCAGGCGAGGACTCTTACAGGCGCATGCATGCGATGGTCCATAGCCAGATGGATCAGATCTCCGGCTGGGCGAGGTTGCAGGACGATGCTACCGGCATCATCCGGCAACTAGGGGAGGGCAATGCGAAGCTCCGGGGCGAGCGCGACCTGCTGAGGGCGAAGATCGCCGGAAGGGCGAAGCAGGAGGAGGAGACCGCTGCCTTGTTGCAGAGGACGGGCGTCATCATCAAGAAACTTATGGACGAGAATGCCATGCTCCGCATCGAGCGTAACAGGCTGGTGGAGGAATCCATGGATGCTGCCAAGCAGCGTATTAAGGACATGAAACTGATGAAAGAGATCATCGCCCGCCGCAAGAACTAGTCTCCGCGACCTGCAGTGCATAAAGAAAGTAGAGATCAGCGAGCCAGATCGTTGTATGCGTCTTCCTTCCTCTTTTGCCCTTGTGTATTTCGGGCGTAGCCGCATGTGGCTTTTTAAATTATCTTCCTAATTATGTAAGACAATTATTATCCACTCTCGTCGTCCTTATATATATTCATCAGTCTTGCTATAAGTCACAGTAGATGCTATATAGGTCCGTCGGATCAAGATCCGTGCAAAATTTTCTTTTCAGATTTTCTTTTTTCTCTCTTAAATCTCAGTCGAGTGAGACATTGCCACGCCATTAAACAGAGGCTCGAGCGCCATTAATGGAGACCTTGGGAGAGAGGTGGACGGCATATGGGGGTCAAAGGGCTCTCCTCCCGATAAGCACGCGCAGGGGTCTGATCGCACGCCTCCCGTACTCAAATAGCTACCCTGCACGGCGCCTCCTAGCTAATAAAAAAGGGGACGCGTGGCGGCACGTAAATGGTAAATAGAATGCCCATGGTTTCAATAATACTTGTGTTTCCGATTGTAACGTGACAACACTTGTTCCAAAATGACTTTGTTGATTGTTAATGTGTGCGCCTTCGCAAATCGGATAGCAAAATTACCATAACATGTTGGTTCCATGTCATGACACCAAGCCAAGTTTCATGATTTTCATGCGTGTTTTGGATTTACAGGAATTAAAAAACCAAGTTTCTCAATGTTTCCAGCCGAGCCATGACGCCCAGATGTTTGAATTTCATTCCCATTTCTGGCATGGGACCTAGAAATTTACCCGAGGAGACACATGTGATTTTTCAACCAGCTTTGGTGCACTGGAGCATGTGCTTGTATTTAAAATTTGAATTATGCACACAAAGGTGACACGTTCCCTCTCAGAACCACGAGCCTTCTTGAGAGAAGCTCCGGTTTGCAAGAAACTTATACCAAAACTTGTTCCTATTCTGCAATTTTTTTACCACAACATGGTAGTACCATGACATGACACCATGCCAAGTTTCATGATTTTCAGGCGTGTTTTGGATTTACAAGAATTTTAAAACCAAGCTTCTCAATGTTCTCGGCCGAACCACGATGCCCAGATGTTTGAATTTCATTCCCATTTCTTGCATGGGACCTAGAAATTCACCCGAGGACACACATGTGATTTTTCAATCAACTTTGGTGCACGGGAGCATGTGCTTGTAGTTCAAATTTGAATTATGCACATTAAATGACCAGAAACTCAATTAATGTATAAAAAAGGCCAAACGAACCCAGAATAATTCCAAAATTTAACAGGGCACTCATATAGTTCTATGTTGCCTCTGTAAAGAAAATCTGGGGGGAGGCAGCGTATATTGTTTCGCACACAAAGGTATAAAGAAATAAAGAAATTAGCATACCTATTTAATTCTTGGGTTCTTATTATTTATGCCACTAGTTGTGTATCACTACTCAGTTTTGCCATTAGAAGTTACAACTACTCAAAAAATGCCATCGATCCGTGAGATGCCTGCTCAAAAATGCAATTAGATATCTAAAAAATGCCATCGTTAAGTTAGATGTTTGCTCAGAAATGCCATTAGACATTGTTATTTTCACGTCAAACCCGTTGACCATGTTACATGACAAAAATAAGCCGATTCTCACAATGATAAGTTAATGGTGTCCAGCACAACACACCCCTCAAATAAAACTAAGCACCCTAGAATTCTTTGACAAAACTAAGCACCCTGAAATTCTTTGACAACTAAACTGCTGGCTATATGATGTTGGCCATATATATTGTACGTATATAATGTGAAGAAACGAGTGGTAGTACTATACCAACTAAAAGATGAAATGTACGAAATATAATGAGAAGAAACATAACATAGTTCTGCTGGGGGCTCAGCACAACACACCCCTCAAATAAAACTAAGCACACCAGAAATTAAACTAAGCAACTAATCTGGTAGACACTGCATTAGAACCACCATGAGCAACGACACTGCCACCTTACTCGGAGTCCTCGTCCACGTCCTCGACTTCGTCCTTGTCCCTCTTCCTCTTGGGCGATACTTCTTTGCTTGAACCACACACTTGGCTCTTGCTCTTCATCCAACCCTTGTAGATATTGAAACAAAGGTAGCCATCCATTGCAACATAGTGGATGTGGTCTATATCTAGTACAGTCCACTGCCATGCACGATGAAACGTGTGCGGAGGTTTCTTCAGTTCACCGTACGAAGGATGAACCATGGCTCCTGCCAGTGTCAGCATTGAAGGCTAATCAAGGGAGGGCACCAGCCCTTCTTTCTGGAGGTCGAAGGGGTCGCCTACAACGAGGCCTATCCGACCAAGGATTTCCTTGTCGTTCCTAAAGTCTACAGTAACGAATTTGACTCGGCCGCCCTTGAGGAACTTCTTAAATTCCTTGCACTCAACGTCGGCATGGCATATGTGGTAGACCAAGCATAAGTCATGCACGCAAACCTGGATCACGGCGGGCTTCTTCTTCTCTGCCATCTTTAGATTCTTCTCGCTTCCCAGGACTGTGGTGTACTCAACATCTAGCCCAGCGACCCACTCATCATTTGAGTTTTCGAACATGCATTTGAAGCAAGCAAGGCATTCTTTCACTGTTGCGGAAGAACGGGTGTAGATGACGTCGAACTCATCGCCGGTGATGGTTCTAACCTTGTACTCACCATCGATCATGGAGATTTGGGATGCCATGGATTTGGGAGGAGGGTTAGGATTAGTGGAACTGCCATAATGTGAAAGGACGGGACGACTAGGAGCGGTTTATCGATTGTAAAAATGTCGAGTGGGGGCGCGTGCGAATGGCAGGGTAGTGGCTTGCCTGGTGGATAAATGGATTCATGCACTGTACTATGGTGGCCCAATTAGATGTCGTGTCTACTCGACGCCCAATTAAATGGATTTCGATGTCATGTCAAGCGTTGGGAAAATTATAGGTCATACGAAGCTTTCCATTCTCCCATGATACGGGCTTCTGAGAGCCCTTGGATCTGAGATCGAACGGTTGCATGGCGTGATTCTAGACCTATGGGTGAATATCCTATCCTGGAGGGTTATTCTGCAAATTTTCAGCAACTTAGCATGCGACCGTTCGATGTCTGATCCAAGGGCTGCCAGTAGCCCGTAGCATGGTCGCGCCTACCACGACCGTCGCCTCGCTCGCGCGGCCGCGCCCTTGGAGATTTAACACGGTGTGTTAGGCTATCTGATGTTGGCATGTCATACATAGGCATCACTTCGTCACTCATACAACAAGGTTAGCTATAAGGTTGGCTATAAGAGTATTTTTTGTTTACTTCTCTCTATCTCTTTCTTTGTAGTATTTATTGCATTTGCCAAGGAGTGACCTCTTCCAATGAAATGGTGCTTAGATGAGGTGCTATGGGCATTAAATGGCTTAGCAACTCAAGTCCCAAATGCATAGGTGCTTAGTTTTTTGTTGCTAAGTTTGCTTCATCTAGGTACACGCGCTTATCACCGTTTCTTCCCGGGCTCACCAAACTAGTCTATCTCTTCTTAATTAACTTGCCACATCCGACATTATGCCTATGTGGCACGCTTAGCACTTGTAGGATCAAGTACAATAGTGGGCTATAAGCCCGCTTTACATGGCATTTTTGCATATGTGGGGGAAAGAGGCAAGGAAAAAGTGGAGGAGTGGGCTCTCAAGCAAGAGCCAGCCTCTACATGGTGGAGCATCGGGGGAGGCACCTGTATGGAGGTGGTCAGGAATCGGGAGACTCAAGCCAGTCGTAGCGCCGCAGTTAAAATGATAATGGCAAGTCAAATCACCGGGCCCCACCTGTCCAGCAGTAACTCACTGTCAAATCACACAGCCCTACGTTTGCAGCAGCCTACTCCCTCATCTTCTCGCGTCTTTATCGAACCGACTAGGCGGAACTGCCCCGCCTACCGCGCGAGAAAAGCCCCGCCCTCGACTTTTAAATAGTACAGTATACTAATTTTGTATCCATGGATTGCGCCATGGAGCAAAGCCTCAAGAAAACGGCGGTACACATGTGTGGAGTATACAGCACGCCCGTCGCGTTTGCGTCGCACCCCAGACGGTCGGTCGGTCTGGCACGCCGCTCTCCGAATGGAACACGCATCATATTGCGTTTGCACAGACATGTGGGACCGCAATTGAGAACCGACCATAGGCGCACTCCCCGGCCTCGGAAGTCGGGTGACTTAATAGAAGAGAGAGACGAGCGATAGTACTACTAGAGTAGTGTTGTAGGAGTACATACGTTGGTACCTGGACGATCCCTGCAAGACACGGAAGATCAGTTCGTCCATGCTTGTGACCACACTCCAGCAGACACGCCTGGATTGGCTATCGTCTACATATTGTGCAGGCTGTGTTGTACAGGGCTGTAGTTCTGGTGAGAAATCTAAAAAAAGGTTCTTGTCATCTCGCAAAATTAGGTGTCATGTGCTTCGGATCACTGCGAGGGTTAAACAGCAACAACTGAGTTGGGCTAGTCATTGGGGGCACATGCACGAAGACTACTCGGCTGCCATCTAGGTCAAGCCGGCTATGTTAATTAGGACATCTATCGATGGACCCCTTTTCTACGAGTTTATCTTTAATTTGAGCTTTGATCTTCGTCTAGTTTGTCCGTCGGGATTCATCTTGTCTCCTTTGGGCAGTGAGGTTATGATTTCTTGTCATGTGGCATTTTTCGTGTTATATGTTATAATCTGGTGCTTCAGATCAAAATGACGACAACTGCGCCTTCGGGGCACGTGCATGAAGACTTCTCGACAGTCATTGCCGAGGTCAAGCCGGCTTCGGCCGGTAGACAAAAGAAAACTAGTACTCCACTATATAGGCAGGAGCCTCCGCGCTTTCTTGCTAGTGTTGCTCTCTTCACACTGTCTCGTCCTCTCCAGATCTAAACACAACAGTGGTGGCCACACTCTCTCTCTCTACTCACCGCTGGTCACAGATCCAGCCAGATCCTCTCCGCTGGGGAAGGTGAGAAGATGCAACGTTCACGCGGTCGTCCTCGGCGACGGCTCTTACCCACTGCCCACTACTAGGAAAAGGGCCGTAGCTAATATGGACATTAATGGCGCACCTGTATCTGGTGCGCCACTGCTATATAGCAGTGGCGCACCAGATACAGGTGCGCCATTAGTGTCCTCATTACTAATGGCGCACCAGACACACGGTGCGCCATTACTAGCAAATTTTATTTTTTTATTTTTCCAAAACTATTAATGGCGCACCAGGGCACAGTGCGCCATTACTACTTTTAACTAGTAATGGCGCACCACACGCTCTGTGCGCCACTACTAACATTTTTTTTACTTTTTTTTCAAAACAAGTAATGACGCACCTGTGTGAAGTGCGCCATTACTAGTTCAAACTAGTAATGGCGCACCACAACCACGGTGCGCCACTACTAACAATTTTTTTTTTGCAAAACTAGTAATGGCGCACCCCTAACTGGTGCGCCATTAGTAAACAGGGTTACTAATGGCGCATTTCTAGGTGGTGCGCCATTAGCAACCTGAGACCAGCTAGATATTTTGGACAGCCACCTACCACACTCACTTTCCCCACTTCATTCTCTCCACCTCCTCCTCCAAGCTTGTCTCGGCTGCCTCCTCCTCCTCACCTCATTTGCACCATAGATTCACCCAAATTAAGTGGTTAAATTACCTTTTTTGATAGGTAAGTAAGGGGAAAGATTTCTTTATGTTGTAGATCTACTTTTTTCTCCCTCCAACAATGTGCACATGCACTTTTTATGGCCTAGCTAGATCTACGTATGTTTGTGGTGTTGCATATGTTTGTGGTGTTGCATATATGTTTGTGTTTGCAGGTACCAGTATTTGAAATGCGATAGTTGCCAATATTTTGCCGGAATCTTGATTCATTTCCGTTTCGGCGAGAATTTGGCACTATGCATTCTTTTTTGTCCTATTTTTAGGCAAAGTCATGCCAAATTTTTTCTTGGTTCTAAAATATCCTTTTGCTCTACCCCGCAGGCGACCATGGTCCGCACGATGACCGAAGGCATCGTGAATAGGTTTTTGAGCTCCGCGAAGGCCGAGATGCTTCAAAGAACAAGACGGAGATAAGATGTCCGTGTCGAAGATGCAAGCTGAAGAGCCTTATTGCGGACCCGGATTCCGGGCAGGTGCGGGACCACCTGCTCTTGCGTGGTTTCATGGATGGCTATCTGTGGCAAGGTGATGAAGATGACTATGAAGTCGTCCATGGGGGTCGGGCAAGAAATGAGGAAGGGCAGCAAGACAACCAGCGCGGCGAGGGCGGGCGAGAAGACGAAGAATCTCCAGGACATGATCACGACGGTGATGCAGTACACAGTCATCATGTAGAAGATGCCGGACATGATGATGAGGAAGATCAAGACGAAGGACATGATCATGAAGATGAAGATGCCGGAGCAGACGACGATGGACCATCGATGGGCTGGGTGCAGGACCCTCATATTCTAGAGCTGCTTCTCAAGCAGACGGATAACGCAAGAGCTGCCGCCCGAGAGAAAGCCAAGCTGGATCAACTGGAGATAGACGCGGTTACTCCATTGTATGAAGGATGCAGGCCCGAGGATACCCGCCTGAAAGTAACACTCATGGCTCTAGAGATGAAGGTAAAACACAAAATGACCGATGCATGCTTCGACGAGAACATGTCATTCTGGCACGAACATCTTCCCAAGGGGAACAAGTGCCCAACCAGTTTCGAGGAGGCGAAGAAAATCATTTCTGGATTTACCGCACGTGAAATACCATGTGTGCATGAACAATTGCATCATTTATCGGGACGAGCACGCGGAGTCTACCACATGTCCGGTGTGCGGCGTCACTCGATACAAGAAGAGGAAGAAAGCTCCTCGAAAAGTGGTGTGGTACTTTCCGATCACTCCTCGTCTGTAGCGGTATTTCGCGGACCCTAAGCTAGCAAAGCTCCTGCGTTGGCACGCAGATAGGGAGGAGAAGAAGCGAGAAGATGATGGAAATGAGCCAGTGGCAAGCGTTGAACTTCGAACACCCGGAATTTGGGGATGATCCAAGGAACATCATGCTGGGCGCGAGCACCGATGGAGTTAATCCGTTTGGCAGCCAGAGAAGCACACATAGCTCCTGGCCTGTGTTTGTGTGGATGTACAACCTTCCCCCCTGGTTGTGCATGAAGAGGAAGTACATTCACATGAGTATGCTAATTGAAGGGCCGAAACAACCAGGGAACAACATCAATCTGTATCTGGGGCTGCTGAAAGAGGAGCTAGACATGCTGTGGAAAACGCCAGCCAATACGTGGGACGCCGCAGAGAAAGAATATTTCCCTATGAGAGCCGCACTGCTCACGACAGTGCACGACTATCTTGGTTACGGATATCTCGCGGGGCAGGTGGTCCACGGATTTTCTGGATGCGTCAGGTGCATGGATGACACAACATATCGCCAGCTAGATAGAGATCCCGGGTCTTCAAAAACCGTGTTCATGGGACATCGAAGGTGGCTTCGCGATGATGACCCATGGAGAAAACACAAGGATCTGTTCGATGGTGAAACCGAACCCCGAAGACGCCCACGTACGAGGAGCGGTGAGGAAATAGACGAGCTGTTGAAAAATTGGAAAGATTGCCCACTGTCGGGAAAGAAGCGAAAGGCGCCATAGCCGCTGCTGAAGGTATGGAAAACGAGGTCTGTTTTCTGGGACTTGCCGTACTGGAAGATCCTCCGTGTGCCTCACAGCCTTGATGTCATGCATATCACGAAGAACGTGTGCGAGAGTCTGCTTGGTACCCTGCTCAACATGCCAGAGAGGACCAAAGATGGGCCGAAAGCAAGGGCAAACTTGAAATCAATGGGCATCAGGGAGGAGCTTCACGCTAATGATGATGATGATGAGGCAAAGCAGGACACAAAAACTCGTCGCAAATGCAAAAAGGCCAGGAAGACCGGAAATGACTACCCTCCCGCGTGCTTCACTCTAAGTCAGGAGGAGATCGAGCAGTTTTTCACCTGCCTCGTAGGAGTAAAACTTCCTTACGGTTACGCGGGGAAGATAAGCAGATACCTAGACTCAGCGAAGCAGAAGTTCAGCGGGATGAAGTCTCACGACTGTCACGTGCTGTTGATGCAGATACTTCCAGTTGCAATCCGTGGGATCATGGACGCGCACGTCCATGAAACACTATTTGGCCTATGCAACTTTTTCGACGTCATCTCTCGGAAGTCAGTTGGCGTGAGGCAACTCAGAAGGCTACAGGAAGAGATCGTGGTGATACTATGCGAGCTTGAGATGTACTTCCCGCCCGCATTCTTCGATGTTATGGTGCATCTGCTGGTCCATATCGTGGAGGATATCATCCAACTCGGGCCGACGTTCCTGCACAGCATGATGCCGTTCGAAAGGATGAATGGTGTCATCAAAGGATACGTTCGCAACATGTCACATCCAGAGGGAAGCACAGCCAGGGGCTTTCTAACCGAAGAGTGCATCTCCTACTGCACGAATTATCTAGGCATCGAGAACCCCGTTGGTGTGCCCGTCAACAGGCACCTCGGCAGGCTCGCTGGATAGGGTCACCGCGATGGTCACCGTGAAATGCATGTCGACTTCAAGGGTTGCCGCGAAATGCATGTCGACTTCGAGGGTCGACTCACCGCGATGGCTGCAGGCATGGATGGCGGGCGGCCAACAGGGGCTGCCCCCAATTCCCAGGTTTACGGGCAGCAACTCGCGCAACGCGCCAGCAGCGCCATTGGTGTCTCCAGCGAAGGCGGCATTTGTGTCTCCCGCGGCGGCGCCATTGGTGTCTCCGGCGGAGGCGGCATTGGTGTCTCCCGCGGCGGCGCCGGCATTGCATCTTAATGCACCCGGGTGTGGGAAGAATACACTGGTCGGCACCTCGGCAGCAAGCGGCCCCTCCGTCAATTGCACGCCTGCCGTTGGCGGTGCCTCGACATTAGCCGAGCTCGACGCCATCACGGTAACTAATTAAGCCTCTCGGCCGATGACTTCATCTCCTTGCCTTTGACTGGGCATCCCTGACGCCCAACATGTTTTCGCAGGGCGCCGCCGACGTTCCGTGCACTCTCCTGCACTTCATGAACGACGAGTTGGTCGATGTCGCCAAGGGCATAATCGTTCAACCGGGCAGCCGCATGTTCCACGGTAATCAGATGCCACCCGCCGTTTATAGGGTTCAACTGGTTCGGGTGCTGCCGGGCTTCGACGACATATTACCTCTGTATCGACCCCATGGGGCCGACGAAGATGATGTGATGACCCTCAGCGCCTGCATAAGCTGGCCCATGCTTTGGCCGAAGAGCCAGATTCGTTTGGGGGTGGGGGACACCACCCCACAGACAACACCGCCAGTCGTGCCGGCGCCAAGCCATGGCAAGACCCCCGCAATGCTACCGGACATGCCGGACATGCATATGGCACAGGATCCGGACATGCATATGGCACAGGATCCGGAGGACGACGACGACGGTACATTTACCAACGTCGATAAGTACTTCAACGAACATGGGTACGGTGACGAATTCTTGGGGCCTCCTTCTCAAGAACCCAACCCTGCAAAAGACAATCTAGCTGGTACCGCGGAGAAACCCAATTGCAACAGGCGTCGTCTGGCGTTCAATTCTCAGGAGACGCCTCCAGCTGCCGCCTTCACCGAGCCTCAGATAGCCGAGGTGCGAAATATTATCAGCCCCAACACACTCAAGAAGGCGGTCTCTGAGCAGAACTCAATCCCATTACAGTAGAAGAAGAAGGGACGGAAAAGAAAGACTAACAAGGGTGCGAGCCAGCCAGCACCGAGTACGATCCGTGCTCAGGACGGGCCACCTTCACCTAAGGATATCTCGAGGAGGGTGCATGTGGCGGGTTGGCCGACGCTACTGACTAATCTGCTCAATGCTGCAACCGGTGCTATGCGGAGTCTGCATGATGGTGTTCTTTCTTTGGAGAAGCAGCGTCTCTCCGAGAATGATGTGGCATACCCGGTTTTCGTGGCCAAGGTGCCAGAGGGCAAGGGCTTTGTGGATAGCGCCATCGGGGGTACGATCGTCCTGCGGTTTGATGACATCTTTGCTATGTTTAACCTTCATCCGCTGCACTACACCTTCGTTCGGCTATTTTCGCTGAGTATGGAGATGCGGATCATTAGAGACAAGACCCCGGACATCGTGATAGTTGACCCCTTCTACATGCGTGCCAAGATCTTGGGCAGCGCTGGGGACCGGCAAGTCGCGAGTTCATACCTCGAAGGCGTCATTTTGGCAAACCCAGATAAGGATAACTTCCTCGTGCCTTACTTTCCAGAGTAAGTCATCCCCTCACCGCCCCGTAACATATGATTTCTTAGATTCCGATCATTCTTTTTTTTTTTCTAACATTCCGTGTTTTGTGTAGTGACACACATTGCACACTCATCCTCTTAAGCCCAAAATATTCCATGGCCACGTATTTCGACTCGGACCGTCAGTCGAAGAAAGACTACACAAATATCAAGAAAGTTCTTGATGATGTTCTCCCCGGCTACGCCAGATCTGGAGGCATCTTCAGCAGGCCAGTTCATTGGTACGACAAGCACGTGTTCACCCATAATACGATGTTCCCCTGCGTCAAGCAGCCGCCTAGCGGTCAGAAGGATGCCTACTACGCCCTCCATCACATGCGGGCGATCGTACGGGACCATAATCACCTTGTGGTACCAAATAATCTCAAAGATTGGGCCACACACTTGTCGGCAATCCAGGACGCGGACATCAGACAAGAATTCTTTCGCACCCAGTCGGAGTTTGCGGAAATCATCCATCAAGATGTCCTTCGTACCTCGGGGCAGTTCTACCTCAGATATCAACCGTCCAACAGTGAGATAGAAACAACGCTACAAATGCAGGCTGACAACGCCCGTGATTTCATGACCATCACGACAGACGGCGGCTTCATCCATGCTCCGGTCCCTGAGTCGAGTCGAAAGTAGTGATGCTATGTAGTTCTGAAATATCAATTAGCTCATGTTGTAATTAAACTTTAATGAACTTGTATGTCTCTTTGGTTTGGACAGTCGCTCAACTTATATGTAATCGATGCTATTTATTAGTAGGACCATGAATCATGCTATTAATGTCTTGCTTTTCTCTTCCAATCCTTTTGTTACATACTTATATATTGCTTATGTATTGTCTGTGAATTGCTACTAACGTTTTGTTTGGCTAGTGCATAGAGATGCCGTCGTATGTCGTGTACAAGGGTAAGGTCCCCGGAGTCTACGTCGACTGGGAGGAGTGTCGGAGACAGGTTCACCGTTTCAGCGGTAACAGTTACAAAGGGTACACCACTAGGGCGGAGGCGGAAGCTAGATACGCGCGCTATCTAGCGGGAGAGAGGAGGGAGCGAAGGAGGAACCGGATGAAGACCAGTTTCATTGCGATGATGCTAATCGTGATGACCGCAACTCTCTTCTATGTGATGGTAGTTTAGATGATCGATATCGACTTGTAATGTGGAGACAAACTCGCTACTCGCGGTCTCGAGACTTGTAATGTTCTAACTTTGTTCGGTCTTTTGAATTCGGAGACTAATATGATGAATTGTATTCGGAGACTAATCTTCTATTGTATTCGATAAATCTGCTATTTTTATGTTGTGTTGTCTATATTCTGTGCAGTAATATATTTTGTAACCTGTGCAAATATCAGAAAAGAAAAAAATCCTAATATTCATACTAGTGGCGCACCACACAGCACTTTAGTGGCGCACTGCAATAAACACACTAGTGGCGCACTATCTAGTAGTGCGCCATTAGTAACCGAGAGCACAAGGTAAATATGGCCCCCTGGGAGGCATAGTAATGGCGCACCAGGGGACATACTAATGGCGCACTGCCTGGTGCGCCACTACTGTCTGGTATACTAATGGCGCACCAGGGGTGCACCATTAGTATTAGTTACTAATGGCGCACCAGGGGTGCACCATTAGTATTAGTTACTAATGGCGTGATGATAGTGGCACACCTGTAGTGCGCCATTAATGGCCAAAACAGGCGCGCCACTAACAGACCTTTTCCTAGTAGTGGCCGGCACGTCCCGATCAGCGTGCCTTGCCGTTCTCTCCCAAGCATTGCTGGCGAGGGAGGGCCTCCCGCCCCTTCTTCCTCGTTGCCGTAGTGTGGGCAGATCCGGCCTCCCGCCGCCCACCTAGCGACATCCCGGCGACCCTCGGGTATAACTTCCTTCGAAACTGGCCTTGCTCTACTTCCCGAGCTCCTGACGTCGCTGCATTTGTATCTTTTACTATTTCTCAGGCCCTCTCGTAGATAGGATCGATCGGCTGTTCGAAAACCACCTAATTTTTTACTGTCAAGAGGTAAAACTAGTTCATGCACTTGAATCTAGTAGTACTTGGTTCAAACAAGGAAGAAAGGGGTGGGGGTGGGGGAAGATTTGTTACCTGTAGGACTTGGTCGAAAAGGAAATAATGGGGGCGAAAAGTAGCATAGACTAGCTATCCAACTGGTCTCTAGGTCTAATAGGGAAATAAAGGGAACGCAGTACAAACTCAATATAAACCCGATCTATTGGTTGAAAAAGGAAAGAAAGTGGGGACTGGGGGACAAGTTAACAGAGTAAGTCCAGCACTAGATTTGCTAGCCTCACACAATATAAGGTGACTATATACCGAACAAAAATGGGACCAACCGAGATATCCTCTTCTGATGTTTGTTGCCCCGAGCCGCTCTTATGTAATGCCACTGGTAAAATGTAGCAGTCGCACTGTTAAAAGTAAGGACACGTTAAACCAATGTTGTTTTCAATGTAATGCCTCCAGTAATATGAATCAATGGCACTTTTTTTCATGTCCTGCTAAATTTCCCATTAAGATAAGTTGCTTCTTTTCGTTAGAGATGCAACTGTCCTGGTCCGCCTACTCTCCCGTGCCCAAATACCGACTCTGTAGCAGCTGTTAATGTAATATTGCTGGTAAAATGAAGCAATGGCACCATTAAAGTAATGTCGTATTTAACGGTTGTCATAGTTAATCCTAATGCCCACACTAATATCTAGCAATGCTGCTAGAAATTGTTATTGTCCTTGTACGATTGCCATTCAGATAAGGAACATGCTTTTTTTTCATTTGATGCATCTTTCATCACTTGTTAGTCACCCTCCTTTCCACCTTTTTTTGTGCAAACAGAGATATACATTTCACGCTTGATCTTAGTTGAACTGCACAAATGAGATCCAAATTATAGTTGAACATTCCAGGAGCTTCACGACCAACCTTGATGTTGCTCAATTTATTGCAACTAATGAAGAAGAAGCTCTGTGGGTTTCGTTTTTTGATGGAAATGGAACCGGGGCTGGAGCCCTTTTCTTAAAAAAAGAAGAAGAAGAAGCTGCTAGCTCATGGGACATTGCTTCATTTTAGGTGAACTGCACCAAAAGGTCCCATGAATTGAATCATCCATGTTGGTGACTGGTGTCATCCCTTCTACGATGGCGTTGACTGCAGATATGGTTCCCATCACGATGTATCTTCCTTTTTGGTCTGACCGTTTGCCAAAGATCCTGCATGTTGATCCTGCTCTTGTGCTACTGTTTTGGCACTGCCATGATGAAGCAGTAATGTTATTATTTTGCACCTTAATCTAGTGGCACTATTAATTTGAGGCAATGTTTTGGCACCGCTAGTGCCACTGTTTTTTTATATCGAAAGAGGGGGTTCCCTCCGATTTCATTAAAGAAACCCAACCATAGAGAACCATTATCCGACAACACCTCAGTGTAAATGGGTAGTTATGCAACTACTACTAGAACGGACTGAGTACTAGCAGGAGACAAGTTCGCCACATAAGCTAGGTAGGTAGGGGGCGCAGCACCAGCTCGACCAAGTTTGGATTACAACCCAAATGCTACCACAGAAACATCAGGGGGAAGGTAGGGACTGAAAGAGCCAGCTTCAGCATCCCAGTCTAAGCACCCCCGGCCTTCATCCTTGCGACGCACGGTACACCTCGTTTGCCACCTGCTCGACCCTAGTGTCACTGATAAAATGAAGTAATAATACAGTTAAAATAGAGCGAGTGTCCTCTCTATCATTTCATTTCCAATGTAGATAAAGAAAGTGCTTCTCTTTGTTAATGTATGTTTCGTCAACTAGTCCCATTGTTAATGTTTAAGCGTTTCTGCAAACTGGGGTGCTTAATTTTAGTTGATCTGCACAAAAATAGAGATTTGAATGTCTCAAGGCCCCTCCTTGTACTACCGCTGTACACTGATGTTCATCACTGGCAGAAGGTGTATCGGGGAGACTTGGGATGATTTCCAGTATGAGGCGTGGCGTACCGTATGAGGCGTCGCAGGGTCCATCTCGCCCTCGCAGCATGGCATACTATGATACTATCACAATATTTTCTTCTATTTATTTTGCGTGTTTCATCAACTAGTGCCACTATAATGTAATCATGCTTTTTCATTATCTGTGCAAACAGGGTTATTCAGCTGCATTTTGGTGGAACTGCACAAATGTACGGATGGAACCGGCATATATGCAGAGTGCGAGGTGTGCCAAGTAAAAATTACCGACACCAACCATGCTCCATGCACTCATTGGCATCCACCACCACCAGTGGGATGTGTGGAGCTCTCTGTGGATGGATCTTTCTCGGCAGCAAATCCTCTAACCAAATACTAGTAGCTTATATTGGCAGTTTTCTAGGGAGTACTCTTTTCTGAAAGAAGCACCAATCTATTTTTCTTTATTTGTACACAGTGTCACAACTTTGACCCAAAGGCCCAGAGCTATTTAAGGGTGATTGGCGTAGTACTCGGAGACTGATTGTAACCATGATTTTCATTAGCTGTCACACTGATTGTAAGCATGAGCAGGTGGAAGATTAGGTTAGTGCGAAGCTTACCTTAAACCCTACCGCCGCCGTTGAAATGAGGCGAGCGTCGAGCGAACCGTGGAGAACGGCGGGGAAGCGACGTCGCGCCATCCGGCCTCCTCTTGCGGTGGGAGAACGAATACTCCTGTGGCGAGATGGTGGTTTTGGAATGGAAATGATGGAGAGGAGAGGAGGTGGTTTTGCAATGGAGAAGAGGGCGAGGCGACACGGTGGTTTTGGAATGGAGATGATGGAGAGGAGAGGAGGTGGTTTTGCAATGGAGAAGAGGGAGAGGCAAGACGGTGGTTTTTGAATGGAGATGATGGAGAGGAGAGGAGGTGGTTTTGCAATGGAGAAGAGGGAGAGGAGCGTGCGGCAGCGATTTAGGATTGGACGAGAGGGCCGGCGCGCTGTGACTGGATCAAAATCAAAATCAATTTACCCTTCAATTAAGAAAGCGACCCCACATTAACTAGTCTCCCTTTTATTCTGGGTCATAATTGACCATGATTTTCGCAAATAAAATATATGTTATACGTTGCAAAAATAATATAATTTGAAAGTACATTCAGATACGAACCAAACGATACAATTTTTGGTGACATGCATTCACATTTTGCTTGTCAGATACAGTACGTGGTCAAACTTTGATCCAAAATACGCAAAACAAAAAAAATACTTCAAAGACTAGCACCGCTCTTCTGCTCTTAAACCACCGCCGCTCATCTCCTGTTCCAATCTAAATCTAGCGCCGCTCCTCTCCTCTTCCATTTCAAAACCACCGCCCCTCCTCTCCTGGTCCAATCCAAAACCAGTGACGCTCCTCTCCCGTTCTAATCCAAAACCAGCGCTGCTCCTCTCCTCTTCCATTCAAAAACCTCCGCCGGCGAGTGAAGGTGCTGTGGAGAAGTAGATCGATGGAGGAGTACAACCGATACGTTAGAATCGCAGACGGCGACCCTGTGAAGCTAGCTAGGATGTTGGAGATACAGTCTTGGTTTGACAACAAGGACCAACTAGCAGTGACGGTGACATCCATGGCCAAATATCTGCAATAGAGCGAAAAGGCGGCGATACTCCCGGTGGGAGTCGCGCGGGAGTACATAGAGCTGCTCCTCTGGTCCATGGAGCAAACAGATTCACCGAATCCGATCATGAGGGAGCGGTGGTGGGAGTATCGATCCCAGATGGAGCATCCACCAGAGATTGAAGGATCGAGCATCTACAGGGTGCCGTTTGTGAGGGTGTCATGCCAGAGTGAGCCGGTGGAGTCTTCATCGACTGAACCCAACTGCAAGAGGAGAAAAACAGTTGGCCCGACGACGCTTCCCCGCCACCCTCTCCCTCGCCGTTCACATCGTCACACAGGGCGGCTGTCTGCCGCCGAGGAATAGGAGGGATTGCCCTGCCCCCAGCCCAATAGTCGGGCAGGTTGTGAATTGTCAGGAGGAGCTTAGGGTTGTTAGTATTTGCAGGTTGTGAATTGTGTTTTGTGTTGTGTATTTTGAGAGTACTTTCATATATGAATGTCTTTTGAATTTCAGATTTGCAGTATTGAGCATATGAAGTATTTTATGAATTCTAGAGATCTATTTTTAGCACTTAAAAAAATGTAGTTTCATAGGAGTATAAAAGTGCAGACAATGTGATTCTCAGAGAAGAAACTGCAAGTTTCAGTTTTAGATAAGAAACTCCAAGTTCAGTTTCATATAAGAAACTGCAACTTTTAGAGGCAGAGCATTTATATTAACACGGCCTTTTCAAACAGTGTTAACATCATGTTGGAAGTTTTATTCATGGTTGAAACTGGAACTACCAGCCAGTTAACATCATGCTGATCAACATTCATGCATAGCACATCTTCATATGATGCACAGTCAAAAAGATATGCTATTTTCAAAATTCCCACACAATGTCGAGTGTGCGAAAAACAGAGAAAACGAGGGACGAAGTTTTGGCAAGTGTTGGACGTGGTGTGCGTAGATGACAATTGGGACCCACATGTCAATAAAGGCAGAGGCAAAAATTTTGGAGATATTTTCTCTGCACAGGTAGAATCGAACCCGGGCGGAACAGCTGTCGGGTAGTGTCACTCGAGCACTAGGCTAGTTCAGTTGTTTCGTTACTAATAAGGCACTTCCTCAGGTGGTCGGATCTCCTCATGTGCCTTTGTGCGCTTGCCGCGACGCCGTTGTCTGCTGTTGTGAACATGCTGAACAAACGAGAGGAATCTAGAGAGGACTGTACGTGGAGAGGCGGACAGTCGGGACCCACCAGGTCTATGGCCGTACGCAAGCAAGTGCCTCATCAAAAAAATACTTCCTCCTAATGCTATACTGATGTTGAGGCCCACGGGTTTGTCAACATAGTTACATTTTTTTAGGTGCTTCAACGTAGTTACTATAGGAGATAAATTCACAACGAAGCCGGGGAGCTCGCAGGTATCATTTATGATCACCAGGGCAGCAAGTATCAGCTGGGTTTTGGGCTGCCCCGTCTAGGCTTTCTTTTTTAACATGCGCAGCCCACGACCTCGGATGGGAGGTCCATAGGCCTGTTTGTATTTTCTTGAGGGCTGTCATGTATCGACCGGCCTATGGACCTCCCATCCGAGGTTTTATTTTTCCCAAAACATCGGCAACCCAATTTATGTATTTTTTTTTGAAGAAAACGCAGAGGTCTGTTCTATTTTTCTATATAAGAATAGGAACGCCTGGTCCAACTTATGTTTCCCTTCTAACTATATTATATATATTTAAATTATTTTATATGTTATTATATATTATTGTTATTGTCATCATATATTTAATAGATACTTACATATGTAAGAAAACAATATCCCACATCTTATTAACTTATAAAAATAATTTCTTAACAATAAAATCCTGGATTTTTTTTGGCAACGAAAATCCTGGTGATTGTGTACAAAAGCTTGGTAAGATTGATGGACCGATGTAATAATAAATCACTTATTATTTAAATATATATATATAACAAAATGCTCAGCCCCTGTTTATTTTTTGATAACATTGCTCCGCCCACCCCAACATTATAATTAGAATCAGCCCAGCAAAATCATGTATTTCGAGAAAGTGCAAATGGCCTGTAATTTTTTAGGAAAACATAAATGGGCCGCATGGACGCTACATTATTTGTTCACCCAGCCCAGCTAATGGACTTCAATTCAAAAAAACAAGATCAAATTGACTGTAAATTCTACCCCGCAAAAAAAGACTGTAAGTTCTGAAAAAATGGGTTGAATACGTGCCACATTTTTGGAGGCTAAAATGTGGGCCAATAGGTCGAAGCCAATGCAAATCATTGTCAACTTAGTCAACAAATGATTCTGACATCGTTGGCCGTTGGATTTAGATCCAACGACCGACATCCATCTTCAATCTCTCGTCTTCTTCCTCCAGCGCCGTCGGGACCACCAGCTCCCGCCTCCTGCTGCTAGCAGCTCTACTTAGCACGATTCGCTGTGAAGCGCTACTCCACCGTTGGCCAGGCCATCCCTCCACCCCTCCACACCTCCTGTTCTTCTCCACCGACTGCCGAACCACACCGCACCAGAACCAGTGAACCCTCGTACACCTCTCCGTCTGCGACTCTACTCCCGCGTCTTTCCATCTCCGGCTCGTTGCTGTCCGGGGCCTCGCCATCGTCCACCACCTTGGATGCGTTCGGCGCGGAGTGGTCAACATGGTAACCGAACGACACCATCGGTAGTAGACTGTGCGTGGAGAGGCTGACAGCTGGGTCTACGGCCGCACGCAAGGAAATGCCTCCTTATTACATGCAAAATGATGATTCCTCCACCTGACAGCTGGGACCCACCGGAAGGGCCTCTGTATTTCGTGAAAAAAACGTTCCCACCGCTGACAGGTCGGACCCACCAGCTGTATCTTCGCACGCAAGGAAGTGCCTCCTTATTACGCACAAAAAAATGAATACCCCCTTGCTAGCTGGGACCCACAATAGTGGGAGGCTCTGGTGCTCTCGGCGCGGCGTAGTCAACATGGTTAAGGAACGGCTTCCATCGGACGTGGACTGTACGTGGAGAGGCTGACAGCTGGGTCCACGGCCGCAGCAAGGAAGTGCCATAATGATTCCTCCACCTGACAGCAGGGACCCACCGGATGGGCAACCGTATTTCGCGAAAAAAACGTTTCCCCCCGACTGTTGGGACCTACCAGCGACATCTTCGCACGCAAGGTAGTGTGTCCTGGCAAAAAAACGATTCGCCCCCTGACTGCTGGGACCCACCAGCTACATCTTCGCACGCAAGGAAGTGCGTCCGGGCAAAAAAACGATTCGCCCCCCTGACTGCTGGGACCCACCAGCTATATCTTCGCACGCAAGGAAGTGCCTGACAGTCGGGACCCACCTGGTCGAAGCGTACGTAGTGTTGTTATTCTGGTCGCGAACGTGTACGTACATACTGGTCGATGTAGAGGCGCGCACGTAGCATGTACACGTACGTACAATGGCAGTGTGCAAGAAACAAAATACGGCCGCGTACGTACATACGGGCTGGGTCTCGAACGCCTACTCGCGCATACGTACGACCAGGGATCGTGTACATGGCTGGGTCAGAATGGAGAAACTGCGTCGTCGTCGTGTTCATGGGGAGCCAACCGGCTGGGTCGGAACGGAATGCGTCGTCGTGTTAATCGGGAGGGCTTGGACGGAACAGCCGATGGAAACTAGGCCTGGCGTACCGCAGAACGGAGGAAACGGCCTTGTGTTCGACCGGCCACGTGCGAAACGGGATCCTGTTCATCGGGAGGGGTCTGGCGTACCGCAAAATGGAGGAAACGGACCTCCTACGGTCGAAACAGGGGTCCTGTTGATCAGGAGGGGTGTGGCACTGCAAAATGGAAGAAACGGACTTGTGTTGGAGCGTTACGGTTGAAACGAGGGTCCTGTTCATCGGGAGGGGTGTGGCGTACTGCAAAACGGGACTCCATGGGATACTGTTCTTCTCCACCGTCGACCCCCTCCAGCCTCCACGAGCTACTGTTCATCCACCGTCAACCTCCTCCAGCCTCCACCTGCAGCTATTCATCCACGGGCACCTGTTCATCTAGGCTCCACCGCGCGCTACTCCACCGGCTACTGTTCAACCAGCCCTCTCCACGGGCTGCTGTTCAACCACCCCTTAATGGGTTACTGTTCATCCAGCCCTCCACCGTCTACTGTTCATCCAGCCCTCCACGGGGTGGTCCTGTTCATCCAGCCCCAACCGGCTCGATCGATCAGGGTCCTGTTCATCCAGAGGCAACACCACGGGGTCCTATTCATCCACCCCCACCGGGAACTGTTCATCCAACCCCCCCCCCCTCCCAGCAGCGCTCACTGTTCATCCAGAGGCAGCATCGATCAGCTTCAATTAGCAGCAGTAGCGAAGGAATCGCTCGATCGGGTTCATTTAACAGCCATCGATTGATTGCTCGTGTTCAGTAACGCGTAGCCTGCAGTGCAATCGCTCGGGTTCAGTTAGAGCCCAACGCCTCGCACCCACGCGCGTGCGTGTATGAGAGAAACGCGCATCACTCGGCCCCGACCACCCACCGTAACCGGGAACACCATGATATTTTCCTCGCCCTCGCTTCTACCACGGTTTTTTCCGTCATGGAGGGCCCAAAGAATGACATGCAGCTGCGTCTCCAGCCTGCCCAGGACAAAAAGCCCATTTTCTGCCATGATTTTTTGTCATAGAAGTAGGAGCCCACCACATCCATGATGATACCGGGTTTTGTCACAATTATCGTCATAGAAGTGTCACAAGTATGACAGAAAAAAATTCGTTCGGCCCAAAATGTCACGGATGTGTCTTTTTTTGTAGTGATCATAGATTGCAACATATCTAATAAAGTACGGTTACGATGTTCGGACACACCATTACACTGTGGTGTTCCAGGTGGCGTGAGTTGCGAAACTATTCCGCATTGTTTCAAATGAAGACCAAACTTGTAACTCAAATATTCTCCTCCACGATCAGATCGTAGAAACTTTATTTTCTTGTTACGATGATTTTCCACTTCACTCTGAAATTATTTGAACTTTTGAAATGTTTCAGACTTATGTTTCATCAAGTAGATATACCCATATCTGCTCAAATCATCTGTGAAGGTCAGAAAATAACGATACCTGCCGCGAGCCTCAACACTCATTGGACTGCATACATCAGTATGTATTATTTCCAACAAGTCTGTTGCTCGCTCCATTGTTCCGGAGAACGGAGTCTTAGTCATCTTGCACATGAGGCATGGTTCGCAAGCATCAACTGATTCATAATCAAGTGATTCCAAAAGCCCATCAATATGGATTTTCTTCATGCGCTTTACACCAATATGACCTAAATGGCAGTGCCACAAATAAGTTGCACTATCATTATCAACTCTGCATCTTTTGGCTTCAATATTATGAATATGTGTATCACTACGATCGAGATCCAACAAACCATTTTCATTGGGTGTATGACCATAGAAGGTTTTATTCATGTAAACAGAACAACAATTATTCTCTAACTTAAATGAATAACCGTATTGCAATAAACATGATCAAATCATATTCATGCTCAGCGCAAACACCAAATAACACTTATTTAGGTTCAACACTAATCCCGAAAGTATAGGGAGTGTGCGATGATGATCATATCAATCTTGGAACTACTTCCAACACACATCGTCACCTTGCCCTTAACTAGTTTCTGTTCATTCTACAACTCCCGTTTCGAGTTACTACTCTTAGCAACTGAACCAATATCAAATGTCGAGGGGTTGCCATAAACACTAGTAAAGTACACGTCAATAACATGTATATCCAATATACCTTTGTTCACTTTGCCATCCTTCTTATCTGCCAAGTATCTAGGGCAGTTCCACTTCCAGTGACCATTTCCTTTGAAGTAGAAGCACTCAGTTTCAGGCTTGGGTCTAGCTTTGGGCTTCTTCATGGGAGCAGCAACTTGCTTGCCGTTCTTTTTGAAGTTCCCCTTCTTCCCTTTGCCCTTTTCTTGAAACTGGTGATCATATCAACCATCAACACTTGATGCTTTTCTTGATTTCCACCTTCGTCGATTTCAGCATCACGAAGAGCTTGGGAATCGTAACCGTTATCCCTTGCATATTATAGTTCATCACGAAGTCCTAGTAACTTGGTGATAGTGACTAGAGAACTCTGTCAATCACTATCTTATTTGGAAGATTAACTCCCACTTGATTCAAGTGATTGTAGTACTCAGACATTCTGAGCACATGCTCACTAGCTGAGCTATTCTCCTCCATCTTATAGGCAAAGTACTTGTCAAAGGTCTCATACCTTTCGACATGGGCATGAGTCTGAAATACTAATTTCAACTATTGAAACATCTCATATGCTCCAGGGCGTTTCAAAAACGTCTTTGAAGCCCCGATTCTAAGCCGTGAAGCAAGGTGCACTAAACTATCAACTAGTCATCATATCGAGCTTGCCAAACGTTCATAACGTCTGCTCCTGCACTCGGTCTGTCACCTAGCGGCGCATCAAGGACATAATTCTTCTGTGCAACAATGAGGATAATCCTCAGATCACGGATCCAATCCGCATCATTGCTACTAACATCTTTCAACTTAGTTTTCTCTAGGAACATATCAAAAATAAAACAGGGGAGCTAAACGCGAGCTATTGATCTACAACATAGATATGCTAATACTACCAGGAATGAGTTCATGATAAATTAAAGTTCAATTAATCATACTACTTAAGAACTCCCACTTAGATAGACATCCCTCTAATCATGTAAGTGATCATGTGCTCCATATCAACTAAACCATGTCCGATCATCACGTGAGATGGAGTAGTTTTCAATGGTGAACATCACTATGTTGATCATATCTTCTATATGATTCACGCTCGACCTTGCGGTCTCGAGTGTTCCGAGGCCATATCTGCATATGCTAGGCTCGTCAAGTTTAACCCGAGTATTTCTGCGTGTGCAAAACTGGCTCGCACCCGTTGTATATGAGCGTAGAGCTTATCACACCCGATCATCACGTGGTGTCTCAGCACGACGAACTTTGGCAATGGTGTATACTTAGGGAGAACACTTGTACCTTGAAATTTTGTGAGAGATCATCTTATAATGCTACCATCAATCAAAGCAGAATAAGATGCATAAAAGATAAACATCACATTCAATCAATATAAGTGATATGATATGGCCATCATCATCTTGTGCCTTTGATCTCCATCTCCAAAGCACCGTCATGATCACCATCGTCACCGGCGCGACACCTTGATCTCCATCGTAGCATCGTTGTCGTCTCGCCAACTATTGCTTCTACGACTATCGCTACCGCTTAATGATAAAGTAAAGCAATTACATGGCGATTGCATTTCATACAATAAAGCGACAACCATATGGCTCCTGCCAGTGGCCGATAACTTCGTTACAAAACATGATCATCTCATACGATAAAATTTAGCATCATGTCTTGACCATATCACATCACAGCATGCCCTGCAAAAACAAGTTAGACGTCCTCTACTTTATTGTTGCAAATTTTACGTGGCTGCTACCGGCTGAGCAAGAACCGTTCTTACCTACGCATCAAAACCACAACGATATTTCGTCAAGTAAGTGATGTTTTAACCTTCACAAGGACCGGGCGTAGCCACACTCGATTCAACTAAAGTTGGAGAAACTGACACCCGCCAGCCACCTGTGTGCGAAGCACGTTGGTAGAACCAGTCTCGCATAAGCGTACGTGTAATGTCGGTCCGGGCTGCTTCATCCAACAATACCGCTGAATCAAAGTATGACATGCTGGTAAGCAGTATGACTAGTATCGCCCACAAATCACTTGTGTTCTACTCGTGCATATAACATCTACGCATAAACTTGGCTCTGATACCACTGTTGGGGAACGTAGTAATTTCAAAAAAATTCCTACGCACATGCAAGATCATGGTGATGCATAGCAACGAGAGGGGAGAGTGTTGTCCACGTACCCTCGTAGACCAAAAGCGGAAGCGTTATGACAACACGGTTGATGTAGTCGTACGTCTTCATGATCGACCGATCCTAGTACCGAATGTACGGCACCTCCACGATCTGCAAACGTTCAGCTCGGTGACGTCGCATGAACTCACGATCTAGTCGAGCTTCAATGACACTATCATCAGGAAGATTAACTCCCAGTTGAATCAAGTGATTATTATACCCCGGACATTTTGAGTATATGTTCACTGACAGAACTGTTCTCCTCCATCTTGCAGCTATAGAACTTATTGGAGACTTCATATCTCTCAATCCGGGCATTTGCTTGAAATATTAACTTCAACTCCTGGAACATCTCATATGCTCCATGACGGTCAAAACGTCGTTGAAGTACCGGTTCTAAGCCGTAAAGCATGGCACACTGAACTATCGAGTAGTCATCAGCTTTGCTCTGCCAGACGTTCATAGCATCCGGCGTTGCTCCTGCAGCAGGTTTGGCACCTAGCGGTGCTTCCAGGATGTAATTCTTCTGTGCAGCAATGAGGATAATCCAAGTTACGGACCCAATCCATGTAGTTGCTACCATCATCTTTCAACTTAGCTTTCTCTAGGAACGCTTAAAATTCAATGGAACAACAGCACGGGCCATCTATCTACAACAACATAGACATGCAAAATACTATCAGGTACTTAGTTCATGATAAATTAAAGTTCAATTAATCATATTACTAAAGAACTCCCACTTAGATAGACATCCCTGTAATCATCAGTGATCACGTGATCCATATCAACTAAACCATGTCTGATCATCACGTGAGATGGAGTAGTTTTCAATGGTGAACATCACTATGTTGATCATATCTATTATATGATTCACGCTCGACCTTTCGGTCTCAGTGTTCCGAGGCCATATCTGCATATGTTAGGCTCGTCAAGTTTAACCCGAGTATTCTGCATGTGCAAAACTGGCTTGCACCCGTTGTATGTGAACGTAGAGCTTATCACACCCGATCATCACGTGGTGTCTCGGCACGACCAACTTTCGCAACGGTGCATACTCAGGGAGAACACTTGTACCTTGAAATTTTGTGAGAGATCATCTTATAATGCTACCATCGATCTAAGCAAAATAATATGCATAAAAGATAAACATCACATGCAATCAATCTAAGTGATATGATATGGCCATCATCATCTTGTGCCTTTTATCTCCATCTCCAAAGCACCGCCATGATCACCATCGTCACCGGCGCGACACCTTGATCTCCATCGTAGCATTGTTGTCGTCTCGTAAACTATTGCTTCTACGACTATCGCTACCGCTTAATGATAAAGTAAAGCAATTACATGGCGATTGCATTTCATACAATAAAGCGACAACCATATGGCTCCTGCCAGTGGCCGATAACTTCGTTACAAAACATGATCATCTCATACGATAAAATTTAGCATCATGTCTTGACCATATCACATCACAGCATGCCCTGCAAAAACAAGTTAGACGTCCTCTACTTTGTTGTTGCAAATTTTACGTGGCTGCTACGGGCTGAGCAAGAACCGTTCTTACCTACGCATCAAAACCACAACGATATTTCGTCAAGTAAGTGTTGTTTTAAACTTCACAAGGACCGGGCGTAGCCACACTCGATTCAACTAAAGTTGGAGAAACTGACACCCGCCAGCCACCTATGTGCGAAGCACGTCGGTAGAACCAGTCTCGCGTAAGCGTACGCGTAATGTCGGTCCGGGCTGCTTCATCCAACAATACCGCCGAATCAAAGTATGACATGCTGGTAAGCAGTATGACTAGTATCGCCCATAAATCACTTGTGTTCTACTTGTGCATATAACATCTACGCATAAACTTGGCTCTGATACCACTGTTGGGGAACGTAGTAATTTCAAAAAAATTCCTACGCACACGCAAGATCATGGTGATGCATAGCAACGAGAGGGGAGAGTGTTGTCCACGTACCCTCGTAGACCAAAAGCGGAAGCGTTATGACAATGCGGTTGATGTAGTCGTACGTCTTCATGATCGACCGATCCTAGTACCGAACGTACGGCACCTCCGCGATCTGCACATGTTCAGCTCGGTGACGTCGCACAAACTCACGATCTAGTCGAGCTTCGAGGGAGAGCTTCGTCAACACGACGGCGTGATGACGGTGATGATGAAGTTACCGGCGCAGGGCTTCGCCTAAGCACTACGACGATATGACCGAGGTGGATTATGGTGGAGGGGGCACCGCACACGGCTAAGAGATCAATGATCAACTTGTGTCTATGGGGTTCCCCCCTCCCCCGTATATAAAGGAGTGGAGGGGGGGAGGAGTCCGGCCTCCAAGGCGCGCCCCAAGGGGAGTCCTACTCCTACCGGGAGTAGGATTCCACCCCTTCCATGAGTAGGAGTAGGAGGGAAGGAAGGAGGAGAGAGGGGGAAGGAAAAAGGGGGGCGCCGCCCCCCTCCTAGTCCAATTCGGACTAGAGGAAGAGGGGGCGCGCGGCCTGCCCTGGCCGCCCCTCCCTCTCTCCACTAAGGCCCATGAGGCCCATTACACTCCCCAGGGGGTTTCGGTAACCCCCCGATACTCCGGTATTCGTCCAAGCTCACTCGGAACCTCTTCCGGTGTCCAAACGTAGTCATCCAATATATCGATCTTTATGTCTCGGTCATTTCGAGACTCCTCTTCATGTCCGCGATCATATCCGGAACGCCGAACTACCTTTGGTACATCAAAACACATAAACTCATACTATCGATCGTCACCGAACGTTAAGCGTGAGGACCCTACGGGTTTGAGAACTATGTAGACATGACCGAGACACGTCTCCGATCAATAACCAATAGCGGAACCTGGATGCTTATACTGGCTCCCACATATTCTACAAAGATCTTTATCGGTCAAACCGCATAACAACAGACGTTGTTCTCTTTGTCATCGGTATGTTACTTGCCCGAGATTCGATCGTCGGTATCTCAATACCTAGTTCAATCTCGTTACCGGCAAGTCTCTTTACTCGTTCCGTAATGCATCATCCCACAACTAACTCATTAGTCACATTGCTTCCAAGGCTTATAGTGATGTGCATTACCGAGAGGGCCCAGAGGTACCTCTCCGACAATCGGAGTGACAAATCCTAATCTCGATCTATGGCAACTCAACAAGTACCATTGGAGACACCTGTAGAGCACCTTTATAATCACCCAGTTACGTTGTGACGTTTGGTAGCACACAAAGTGTTCCTCCGATATTCGGGAGTTGCATAATCTCATAGTCATAGGAACATGTATAAGTCATGAAGAAAGCAATAGCAATATACTAAACGATCAAGTGCTAAGCTAACGGAATGGGTCAAGTCAATCACATCATTCTCTAATGATGTGATCCCGTTAATCAAATGACAACTCATGTCTATGGCTAGGAAACTTAACCATCTTTGATTCAACGAGCTAATCAAGTAGAGGCATACTAGTGACACTCTGTTTGTCTATGTATTCACACATGTACTTAGTTTCCGGTTAATACAATTCTAGCATGAATAATAAACAATTTTCATGATATAAGGAAATATAAATAACATTTTGTTATTGCCTCTAGGGCATATTTCCTTCAGGCAACAACAGTGGTTCTATGTCACAGAGCCCCGTGACACTACCTGGGCCGCGGCTCCCGAATTCAAGTCCGGGCCCCCACTGCGGCTTACCTCCTGGCTAAACAAGGGCCTGGACTGGGCGTCGTCGGACGAGGTGACAGCGCTACAGACGCGCATCAAGAGCATGGTGGACAAGAACATCAAGCTTGTCAATGTGATCCAGGTGATGCTTTTTCGCCGGATCCTTCCCTGCCAAAGCCGGGCTTGTCATTTGTGGGAGTTCGATCCGGCCAAGCACCAGACCTTGCAACAGTTCTTCGGTGCCACGCACGAAGGTATCTAAACGTGCTTTTCAAGGCCAATCAGTCTTGGCCGAAGACGACCGAAGATCGCGGCTATAACCTGACTTATCCTGCCAGTTCGGTAAGTTCCTCATATTTCAAGGTGTATCCTCTACCTATGCATTCAAGGAAGATGTCTAAGCTTCTCCATTTGTCTTTTCAGGGCTGGATAAAGCAGGCGGAGCGAATCTAGTGTCCGGCTCCGCTGCCCGAAAACCCAGCTATCCCACTTCTGACGAAGTTGCTGGTTCCGGCGCCCTACAAGGCGCCGGAGAATAAGGCCAAGAAGAAGGGCCAGGAGATAAGAAGCGGCATCCGCCGTAAAGGCACTTCAGACGCAACGTCCGAAGATGCCAAAAACCACTCCTCCCCCACTGAGAACGACGAGGAGGAGGAAAGCAATTCTCCCCCCGAGGGGGGAAGGAAGAAAAGGGCGACCTCCACGGATCTGGAGGCGGAGGCGGAGGCGTCCAAGAAAGGGAGGGTCTCCTTTGCGGACAATTCCGAATCGGACACCGATAGCAGCCCTGAGTGGCGTCAGCCGGATCGTAAGTACTCAAAGGCACTTATGCACATATATATATCTGCTACCTCTTGAGCACTGCGTTGGTTTTCCCTTGAAGAGGAAAGGGTGATGCAGCAAAGTAGCGTAAGTATTTCCCTCAGTTTTTGAGAACCAAGGTATCAATCCAGTAGGAGGTTACACACGAGTCCCTCGCACCTACACAAACAAATAAATCCTCGCAACCAACGCGATAAGGGGTTGTCAATCCCTACACGGTCACTTACGAGAGTGAGATCTGATAGATATGATAAGATGATGTTTTTGGTATTTTTGTGATAAAGATGCAAAGTAAAATAAAAGGCAACGGAAATAGCTAAGTGTTGGAAGATTAATATGATGGAAAATAGACCCGGGGGCCATAGGTTTCACTAGTGGCTTCTCTCGAGAGCATAAGTATTTACGGTGGGTGAACAAATTACTGTTGAGCAATTAACATAATTGAGCATAGTTATGAGAATATCTAGGCATGATCATGTATATAGGCATCACGTCCGAAACAAGTAGACCGACTCCTGCCTGCATCTACTACTATTACTCCACACATCGACCGCTATCCAGCACGCATCTAGAGTATTAAGTTCATAAGAACAGAGTAACGCCTTAAACAAGATGACATGATGTAGAGGGATAAATTCATGCAATATGATAAAAAAAACCCATCTTGTTATCCTCGATGGCAACAATACAATACGTGCCTTGCTTCCCCTACTATCACTGGGAAAGGACACCGCAAGATTGAACCCAAAGCTAAGCACTTCTCCCATTACAGGAAAGATCAATCTAGTAGGCCAAACCAAACTGATAATTCGAAGAGACTTGCAAAGATAACCAATCATACATAAAAGAATTCAGAAGATTCAAATATTGTTCATAGATAAACTTGATCATAAACCCACAATTCATCGATCTCAACAAACACACCGCAAAAGAAGATTACATCGAATAGATCTCCACAAGAGAGGGGGAGAACATTGTATTGAGATCCAAAAAGAGAGAAGAAGCCATCTAGCTAATAACTATGGACCCGAAGGACTGAGGTAAACTACTCACACTTCATCGGAGAGGCTATGCTGTTGATGTAGAAGCCCTCCGTGATCGATGCCCCCTCCGGCGGAGCTCCGGAATAGGCCCCAAGATGGTATCTCATGGGTACAGAAGGTTGCGGTGGTGGAATTAGGTTTTTGGCTCCGTCTCTGATCGTTTGGGGGTACGTAGGTATATATAGGAGGAAGGAGTACGTCGGTGGAGCAACATGGGGCCCACGAGGGTGGAGGGCGTGCCCAGGGGGTAGGCGCGCCCCCTACCTCGTGGCTTCCTGGTATCCTTCTTGACGTAGGGTCCAAGTCCTATGGATCACGTTCGTTCCGAAAATCACATTCCCGAAGGTTTCATTCCGTTTGGACTCCGTTTGATATTCTTTTTCTGCGAAACTCTGAAATAGGCAAAAAACAACAATTCTGGGCTGGGCCTCCGGTTAATAGGTTAGTCCCAAAAATAATATAAAAGTGTATAACAAAGCCCAATAATGTCCAAAACAGAAGATAATATAGCATGGAGCAATCAAAAATTATAGATACGTTGGAGACGTATCAAGCATCCCCAAGCTTAATTCCTGCTCGTCCTCGAGTAGGTAAATGATAAAAACAGAATTTTTGATGTGGAATGCTACTTGGCATAATTTCAATGTAATTCTTCTTAATTGTGGTATGAATATTCAGATCCGAAAGATTCAAGATAAAAGTTCATATTGACATAAAAGTAACAATATTTCAAGCATACCAACTAAGCAATTATGTCCTCTCAAAATAACATGGCCAAAGAAAGTTCATCCCTACAAAATCATATAGTTTTAGTCATGCTCCATTTTTTTCACACAAGAATGCTCGCATCATGCACAACCCCGATGACAAGCCAAGTAATTGTTTCATACTTTAGTAATCTCAAACTTTTTCAACCTTCACGCAATACATGAGCGTGAGCCATGGATATAGCACTATGGGTGGAATAGAATATGATGATGGGGGTTATGTGGAGAAGACAAAAGTGGAGAAAGTCTCACATCAACGAGGCTAATCAATGAGCTATGGAGATGCCCATCGATTAATGTTAATGCAAGGAGTACGGATTGCCATGCAACGGATGCACTAGAGCTAAAAATATATGAAAGCTCAACAAAAGAAACTAAGTGGGTGTGCATCCAACTTGCTTGCTCACGAAGACCTAGGGCACTTGAGGAGGCCCATTGTTGGAATATACAAGCCAAGTTCTATAATGAAAAATTCCCACTAGTATATGAAAGTGACAAAACAAGAGACTCTCTATTATGAAGATCATGGTGCTACTTTGAAGCACAAGTTTGGTAAAAGGATAGTAACATTGTTCCTTCTCTCTTTTTCTCTCATTTTTTTGGGCCTTCTCTTTTTTTATGGCCTTTCTCTCTCTTTTTTTATTCCTCACTTGGGACAATGCTCTAGAAAATGATGATCATCACACTTCTATTTATTTACAACTCAATGATTACAACTCGATACTAGAACAAAGTATGACTCTATATGAATGCCTCCGGCGGTGTACCGGGATATGCAATGTACCAAGAGTGACATGTATGAAAGAATTATGAATGGTGGCTTTGCCACAAATACTATGTCAACTAAATGATCATGCAAAGCAATATGACAATGATGAACGTGTCATGATAAACGGAACGGTGGAAAGTTGCATGGCAATATATCTCGGAATGCCTATGGAAATGCCATAATAGGTAGGTATGGTGACTGTTTTGAGGAAGATATAAGGAGGTTTATGTGTGAAAGAGCGTATCATATCACGGGGTTTGGATGCACCGGCGAAGTTTGCACCAACTCTCAATGTGAGAAAGGGCAATGCACGGTACCGAAGAGGCTAGCAATGATGGAAAGGTGAGAGTGCGTATAATCCATGGACTCAACATTAGTCATAAAGAACTCACATACTTATTGCAAAAATCTACAAGTCATCAAAAACCAAGCACTACGCGCATGCTCCTAGGGGGATAGATTGGTAGTAAAAGACCATCGCTCGTCCCCGACCGCCACTCATAAGGAGGACAATCAAAGAACACCTCATGTTTCAAATTTGTTACATAACGTTTACCATACGTGCATGCTACGGGACTTGCAAACTTCAACACAAGTATTTCTCAAATTCACAACTACTCAACTAGCAAAACTTTAATATCACTACCTCCATGTCTCAAAACAATCATCAACTTTCAAACTTCTCTTAGTATTCATCACACTCATAAGAAAGTTTTTACTAATCTTGAATACCTAGCATATTAGGATTATTTAAGCAAATTACCATGCTATTTAAGACTCTCAAAATAATCTAAGTGAAGCACGAGAGATCAATAGTTTCTATAAAACAAATCCACCACCGTGCTCTAAAAGATATAAGTGAAGTACTAGAGCAAAAACTATATAACTCAAAAGATATAAGTGAAGCACATAGAGTATTCTAATAATTTCCGAATCATGTGTGTCTCTCTCAAAAGGTGTGTACAGCAAATATGATTGTGGTAAACTAAAAAATAAATACTCAAATCATACAAGACGCTCCAAACAAAACACATATCATATGGTGAATAAAAATATAGCTCCAAGTAAAGTTACCGATGGAAGTAGACGAAAGAGGGGATGCCTTCCGGGGCATCCCCAAGCTTTGGCTTTTAGGTGTCCTTAGATTATCTTGGGGGTGCCATGGGAATCCCCAAGCTTAGGCTCTTGCCACTCCTTGTTCCATAATCCATCAAATCTTTCACCCAAAACTTGAAAACTTCACAACACAAAACTCAGCAGAAAATCTCGTGAGCTCCGTTAGCGAAAGAAAACAAAAGACCACTTCAAGGTACTGTAATGAACTCATTCTTTATTTATATTGGTGTTAAACCTACTGTATTCCAACTTCTCTATGGTTTATAAACTCTTTTACTAGCCATAGATTCATCAAAATAGGCAAACAACACACGAAAAACAGAATCTGTCAAAAACAGAACAGTCTGTAGTAATCTGTAACTAACGCAAACTTCTGGAACTCCAAAAAAATCAACCTAAATAGGAAGACCTATAAAATTTGTTTATTGATCAGCATCAATAGATATCAATATTTTATCACGTTCTGGTGATTTTTAACAATTATTTTCGTGAACAGAAAGTTTCTGGAATTTTCTGCAAGATCAAATAACTATCATCCAAGAAGATCCTGTAGGTTTAACTTGGCACAAACACTAATTAAAAAATAAAAACACATCTAACCAGAGGCTAGAACAAATATTTATTCCTAAACAGAAGCAAAAAGCAAAAAACTAAAAATAAAATTGGGTTGCCTCCCAACAAGCGCTATCGTTTAACGCCCCTAGCTAGGCATAATAGCAAGGATAGATCTAGGTATTGCCATCTTTGGTAGGCAATCCATAAGTGGCTCTCATAATAGATTCATATGGTAATTTTATTTTCTTCCTAGGGAAGTGTTCCATGCCTTTCTTTAATGTAAATTGGAATCTAATATTTCATTCCTTCATATCAATGATTGCAATAATCCTTCTAAGGAAAGGTCTACCAAGAATAATAGGACATGAAGGATTGCAATCTATGTCAAGAACGATAAAATCTACGGGCACATAGTTCCTATTTGCAACAATAAGAACATCATTAATTCTTCGCATAGGTTTCTTAATAGTGGAATCCGCAAGGTGCAAGTTGAGCAATCATCAAAATCACGGAAACCTAGCAAATCACACAAAGTTTTTGGAATCGTGGAAACACTAGCACCCAAATCACGCAAAGCGTAGCATTCATGATCTTTATTTTAATTTTAATAGTAGGTTCCCACTCATCATAGAGTTTTCTAGGAATAGAAACTTCCAACTCAAGTTTTTCTTCATAAGATTGCCTCAAAGCATCAACGATATTTTTGGTAAAGGATTTATTTTGACTATAAGCATGAGGAGAATTTAGAACGGATTGCAACAAGGAAATACAATATATCAAAGAGCAATTATCATAATTAAATTCCTTGAAATCCAAATAGTGGGTTCATTAATATCTAATGTTTTGATCTCTTCAATCCCACTTTTATCAATTTTAGCATCAAGATCTAAAAACTCCGAATTTCTGGAACGCCTTCTAGGTAAAGGTGGATCATATTCAGTCCCATCATTATCAAGATTCATATTGCAAAACAAAGATTTAATAGGGGACACATCAATAACTTTTAGATCTTCATCTTGTTTTCATAAAAATTAGAAGAACACGCTTTTATAAAGCAATCTTTCTTAGCACGCATCCTAGCGGTTCTTTCTTTGCACTCATCAATGGAAATTCTCATGGCTTTGAGAGACTCATTGATATCATGCTTAGGTGGAATAGATCTAAGTTTCAAGGAATCAACATCAAGAGAAATTCTATCCACGTTCCTAGCCAATTCATCAACTTTAAGCAATTTTTCTTCAAGCAAAGCATTGAAATTCTTTTGCGAATTCATAAATTCCTTAACACTAGTCTCAAATTCAGAGGGCATCTTATTAAAATTTCCATAAGAGTTGTTGTAGGAATTACCATAATTATTAGAGGAATTACTAGGATAAGGCCTAGGATTAAAGTTTCCTCTATACGCGTTGTTACCAAAATTATTCCTACCAACAAAATTTACATCCAAAGATTCATTATTATTCTCAATCAAAGTAGACAAAGGCATATCATTAGGATCAGAAGAAACACTCTTAGTAGCAAATAATTTCATAAGTTCATCTATCTTTCCACTCAAAACATTAATTTCTTCTATCGCATGCACTTTTTTACTAGTAGATCTTCGAGTGTGCCATTGAGAATAATTAACCATAATATTATCTAGGAGTTTAGTAGCTTCTCCTAAAGTGATTTCCATAAAAGTGCCTCCCGCGGCCGAATCTAAAAGATTTCTAGAAGCAAACTTCAATCCGGCATAAATTTTTTGTATAATCATCCACAAATTCAAACCATGCGTAGGGCAATTACGTATCATTAATTTCATCCTCTCCCAAGCTTGTGCAACATGTTCATGATCAAGTTGCTTAAAGTTCATAATATCATTTCTAAGAGAGATGATTTTAGCGGGGGGGTGGGGGGAATACTTAGAGATAAAAGCATCTTTGCACTTGTTCCAAGAATCAATACTATTTTTAGGCAAAGACGAAAACCAAGCTTTAGCACGATCTCTAAGCGAAAAAGGAAATAGCTTCAATTTAACAATATCATCGTCAGCATCTTTCTTCTTTTGCATATCACACAAATCAATGAAGCTATTTAGATGAGTAGTGGCATCTTCATTAGGAAGGCCGGCAAATTGATCTTTCATGACAAGATTCAACAAAGCGGCATTGATTTCACAAGATTCAGTATCGGTAAGAGGAGCAATCGGAGTGCTAAGGAAATCATTATTGTTGGTATTGGTAAAGTCACATAATTTGGTATTATCTTGAGCCATCGTGACAAGCAAGCAATCCAACACACGAGCAAACAAGAAGCAAGCGAAAAAGAGGCGAACGGAAAAGAGAGGGCGAATAAAATGGCAAGGGTGAAGTGGGAGAGAGGAAAATGAGAGGCAAATGGCAAATAATGTAATGCGAGAGATAAGGGTTTGTGATGGGTACTTGGTATGTTGACTTTTGCGTAGACGTCCCCGGCAACGGCGCCAGAAATGGCTCGTTGTCGGGAGTCAAATCTTGTCTTGACTTGGTGTAGGCCTCCCCGGCAACGGCGCCAAAAATCCTTCTTGCTACCTCTTGAGCACTGCGTTGGTTTTCCCTTGAAGAGGAAAGGGTGATGCAGCAAAGTAGCGTAAGTATTTCCCTCAGTTTTTGAGAACCAAGGTATAAATCTAGTAGGAGGCTACACACGAGTCCCTCGCACCTACACAAACAAATAAATCCTCGCAACCAACGCGATAAGGGGTTATCAATCCCTACACGGTCACTTACGAGAGTGAGATCTGATAGATATGGTAAAATAATGTTTTTGGTATTTTTGTGATAAAGATGCAAAGTAAAATAAAAGGCAACGGAAATAGCTAAGTGTTGGAAGATTAATATGATGGAAAATAGACCCGGGGGCCATAGGTTTCACTAGTGGCTTCTCTCGAGAGCATAAGTATTTACGGTGGGTGAACAAATTACTGTTGAGCAATTGACAGAATTGAGCATAGTTATGAGAATATCTAGGCATGATCATGTATATAGGCATCACGTCCGAAACAAGTAGACCGACTCCTGCCTGCATCTACTACTATTACTCCACACATCGACCGCTATCCAGCATGCATCTAGAGTATTAAGTTCATAAGAACAGAGTAATGCCTTAAGCAAGATGACATGATGTAGAGGGATAAATTCATGCAATATGATAAAAAAACCATCTTGTTATCCTCGATGGCAACAATACAATACTTGCCATGTTGCCCCTACTGTCACTGGGAAAGGACACCGCAAGATTGAACCCAAAGTTAAGCACTTCTCCCATTGCAAGAAAGATCAATCTAGTAGGCCAAACCAAACTGATAATTCGAAGAGACTTGCAAAGATAACCAATCATACATAAAAGAATTCAGAAGATTCAAATATTGTTCATAGATAAACTTGATCATAAACCCACAATTCATCGATCTCAACAAACACACCGCAAAAGAAGATTACATCGAATAGATCCCCACGAGAGAGGGGGAGAACATTGTATTGAGATCCAAAAAGAGAGAAGAAGCCATCTAGCTAATAACTATGGACTCGAAGGTCTGAGGTAAACTACTCACACTTCATCGGAGAGGCTATGGTGTTGATGTAGAAGCCCTCCGTGATCGATGCCCCCTCCGGCAGAGCTCCGGAACAGGCCCCAAGATGGGATCTCACAGGTACAGAAGGTTGCGGCGGTGGAATTAGGTGTTTGGCTCCATCTCTGATCGTTTGGGGGTACGTAGGTATATATAGGAGGAAGGAGTACGTCGGTGGAGCAATGTGGGGCCCACGAGGGTGGAGGGCGCACCCAAGGGGTAGGCGCGCCCCCCTACCTCGTGGCTTCCTGGTAGCTTTCTTGACGTAGGGTCCAAGTCCTCTGGATCATGTTCGTTCCGAAAATCACGTTCCCAAAGGTTTCATTCCGTTTGGACTCCGTTTGATATTCTTTTTCTGCGAAACTCTGAAATAGGCAAAAAACAGCAATTCTGGGCTGGGCCTCCGGTTAATAGATTAGTCCCAAAAACAATATAAAAGTGTATAACAAAGCCCAATAATGTCCAAAACAGAAGATAATATAGCATGGAGCAATCAAAAATTATAGATACGTTGGAGACGTATCAATATCCAGCTCCTTTACTTTGTGGTTCTAACATGTTGAATCATGCGTTGCAGTCCGGCTCATACCCACCTCCAGCGATCCTCATCTTCGGGGAATTCGCTGGATCCAAATGTGATGGACAACGAGTCGCCTCCTCCGGCCTCCTCCCCCAAGGCTACGAACGATGCCGAGGTGTTGTCCCGAAGGACCCTCCCCGGCCAGGGAGAGGTACAGGAGGCCGTCGAGGTGGTGCCAGAGGGTGATGCCTCGGCCGCCGGACACATGGGGGAGCAGACCCCCTGGAAACTGGCGATGGGGGCCATACCCAATTCGGCCCCTAGCCGAATTCTATTTCGGAGGCCCATACGGCTCCGGAATCAGGTAAGCAGCCTCCTACGAAAGAAGGAGGTGCACCTATTCCGCCGGTGACCTCTGTCCATCCAGAGGCACCGGATACTCTACTGGAAGCACTTCAAGGTGCTTCCATTGTAGAAGAACACCGTATCCTTATGGGTATGGTGGTTGAGAGGGTTCAGTCTGCTAAGAGCGGACTGACCGAAGCCTGCGCCAGCCTTCTAATAGGCTTTGAGGTATATGCCGTAATTATGCAAAAAGAATGTTGTAGTATAGACAGTAGCCCCTGAGACTCTATCCGGTTTTCGAAAAGAAAGGCCGGACAGAGGATCGAATAATTTTCACAGGAGACTAATCATGTATGTCTATCTGAAAAAGCAGGCATCGATGCTGGCTGCGACCTCCCATTCTGCGTAAGTCTCCAAACTAAAGCAGAGTCTAGAGCAGGCCGATGAAGAGCTCGGCCATGTCAAAAAACAACTAGAGGACAAGCAAGGTATGCGATGGCCTGTTCAGATCTAAAATGATATGAATTGTTTGTGTTGATCATGTTATTATGGTGTTTCATAGGAGCTGCAGCCAAGGTGGAGTCCCTCAAGAACGCGCTGGCCTAGGCCCGGAAGAAAGCGGAGAAGGAACAAGCTGCCCGCAAAAAACATGAGTCAAGGGTCGGGGAGGTTCAGCAGGAGCTCAAGGATGCCATAAAGAAGTGCGAGTCCTTGGAGCGCAAGATTGTGGACCAAGAGTCCGAACTTGCTAAGGCCCGCAAAAGCGCACAAGAGGCCCGGGTTGAAGCCTAGGGCGCCCTCCGATAAATCCAGGAGGCCAAGAAGATTGCGGTGGGTAAGGCCTTTATTATGCAGAGCAAATTTGTGAAGGAAAGGTACCTCTTACTGACCCGGATTTGGAGTTCTCCAGGAGCGTTTGCGGATCTGCCTCACAGTGTTGCTGATGCTGCAGAGTTCTTCCGAGCCGAAGAGGGGAGCTCAATGGAGAAGTTGTTCTGGTCGCAATACCTTGCGCCATAGCATCAGGTGCCCCTTAGCGATCAACTGAAACAGCTGACCGAACTGCATAGGGTGGCCGGATTGGCCATGAAGGATTTGATAATCCGTCTATGGCCTGCCGAAGCCATGCCTAGCAGCCACTTCGGGCTCGTGAAGCGGCTGGTCGATGCCTGCCCTCGGCTTGATGCCATAAAGCGGTCGGTCTGCGTTGAAGGTGCGCGGATGGCCTTCGCCTGTGTCAAGGTACAGTGGGCGAAGATGAACGCCGTCAAGCTTGCAACCGAGGGACCGCCTGTGGGCAAAGAGCACCGCATGCCCGAGCTGTATTTTGATGATGTCCTGGAATGATCCCGCATTGTAGAGGGCCAGTGTGCGAAGGACATTATCTTTGAATGAATGTATTCGTGTTGTCCGGTCCTGTATTATGGAACAAAGCCTATATGTAATATATTGCTTGTTGTTTTTTTTTGAAAATATTTCCTCCCGTGCGGCCGTTTATTAAGTCTGAGAGTTGGCCAGTCGTCGGCTTCAGCCCCCACGTAGGTAGTACGGGGGTGTTCGGGTTGGAACCTAAACACACTTGACCCAAGAGTTTGGTCCTTGAAGGAGGTGTTTAGTGCAGCGAACCAGGCAATCGGACTATGTGGCTTTATCACCCTCACTTAGCCATAGGAGTTTGACAATAGGAGTGTAGGCGCAGCCCCTAGTTAGTATTTGTTTATCCGGACTAGGGCGTTGTAGGCACCTGATCGGGTGGAGGCCGATCCGTCGCATAATGCGGAAGAAATCGCAAGAGATTTATGTTTAGCCACCGAATAGCTGACCAGCTCTCGCCGCATCATGACAGTCAGTTTTCGGCTTTCTCTACTGAGGTGTTTATCCAGATAAACCAGAAACACAATCGCAGTAGTTCTCTCTTTACTACCCTAGCCGATAAGACGGAACGTAAGGTAGCAAGCACAGGAGCCAGGCAACCCAACTATTGACCAAAGACATGATTCGGAGCCGATGCATATAATGCTATATTCGGGGCGCCGAATTATACTATAAAAAGTGTTCGGACTTGTTGCAAACGTATGGAGCGCAATAGAGCCCCTGGCGAGTTAAGTCGTACCAAAGTGTATGGATGCAATCGATAAAAACAGTGAAATATAATGAAGGAGTAAGCCAGTGCCACATATGTTGGGCTGCAAATTGTTTCCATTATAATCTGATTGATACGTCAAAGCGTATTTGTACAAATGAAGCAATAAGCAACGAGGCTATTTAATATGCCAAGACCAAGGGGAAGCTGCGTGCGGGTCCTACAAACAGGCAAAGTGATCGTCAAGAAGATCATCTAGATATTCTGCCACACGTCTATGATGCTTGCCTCCTTGGTATGTTTTATCCTTCGAAAGGATCGACGATCAGGCCGTCGTGAGGGGCCTGTGGAAAAGAAACCTGAAAAGGATAGAGAGAAAATGGAAAGTATGAGTGCCCAGATAAGGTCCAGCTGTATTGTGGACCATGATCGAGTTATGCCTCTGTCTTTGCCCATGGTCTTTCAGTGCGTAGTTATGTACGCGCGGTACGTATGCCGCAATTCGGTCGGGACTGAGACGGAGGCCGAATTGCTAGCCGAACTCCTGACGAGCTGGATTGTCATGCTACGGAATAGTCCGGAGTCGTTTAATGGTGTCCGGGGGCTTGGCCGCCGAATTGATGTTCTGCCTGATGAGGCCACCCTGCACTTCCGCTGCCAGGGCCGCGGTGTGTTCCTCGATACGAAGGGAGCGTTCCATGTTTCCGTTGACTGTTATGACACCGCGTGGTCCGGGCATCTTAAGTTTGAGATAGGCATAGTGTGGCACCGCATTGAAGCGAGCGAATGCGGTTCGTCCGAGCAGTGCGTGATAGCCACTGCGGAAGGGGACGATGTCGAAGATCAAGTCTTCGCTTTGGAAGTTGTCTGGCGATCCGAAGACGACTTCCAATGTGATTGAGCCCGTGCTACGGGCCTCTACACGTGGTATTACTCCTTTGAAGGTAGTTTTTGTGGGCTTGATCCTTGACGGATCGATGCCCATCTTGCGGACTGTATCCTAATAGAGCAGGTTAAGGCTGCTGCCACTGTTCATGAGGACTCGCATGAGGTTGAATCCATTAATGATTGGGTCGAGGACCAGTGCGGCTGAGCCGCCATGATAGATACTGGTCGGATGGTCCCTACGATCGAAAGTGATCGGGCAAGATGACCATGGATTGAATTTTGGGGCGACTGGCTCTATCGCATAGACGTCCCCGAGCACGCGTTTGCGCTCCCTCTTGGGGATATGAGTAACATATATCATGTTCACCGTTTTGACTTGGGAAGGGGGGAATTCCTTCTGTCCCCCTGTGTTCGGTGGACGAGGCTCCTCGTCATCGTGGCGACCCCTTCTTATTCTCGGTATTTAACTTACCGGCTTGTTTAAAGGCCCAACAGCTTCTGTTGGTATGATTGGCGGGTTTATCGGGGGTGCCGTGGATCTGACATGGTCGATAGAGGATTCGGTCCAAGCTGGATGAGCCCGGATTGCTTCTTTTAAATGGCTTCTTCCGCTGACCGGACTTGGAGCCACCAAATCCGGCGTTGACCGCCGTGTCGTCGGTATTGTCACCGTTATTCCGACGCTTGTGCCTATTACGTCGGGGCTTGCCGCTGCTATTTCTGGCTTCAGAGGTGCCAGGTTCGCTTGCATTGTTGCTGCTATGGGCTAGCCAACTATCTTCGCCTGCGCAAAAGCGGGTCATAAGTGCCGTGGGGGCTGCCATGGACTTCGGCTTTTCTTGGCCGAGGTGCCGGGCGAGCCATTCGTCACGAATGTTATGCTTAAAGGCTGCTAGGGCTTCGGCATCCGGACAGTCGACGATCTGGTTCTTTTTAGTTAGGAACCTAGTCCAGAATTTCCTGGCCGACTCTCCGGGCTGTTGAACTATGTGACTTCAGTCATCGGCATCCGGAGGTCGGACGTATGTACCCTGGAAGTTGTCGCGGAAGGCGTCTTCCAAGTCCTCCCAGCTGCCAATGGAGTTTTCTGGCAGGCCAATTAACCAGTGCCGAGCTGGTCCTTTGAGCTTTAGCGGGAGGTATTTTATGGCATGAAGATCATCACCGCGAGCCATATGAATATGGAGAAGAAAGTCTTCAATCCATACTGCGGGATCTGTTGTTCCATCATATGATTCGATATTCACGGGTTTAAACCCTTCTGGGAATTCATGCTCCATTACTTCGTCAGTGAAGCAGAGGGGGTGTGCGGCGCCTCTATATCGGGCCAAGTCACAACGCAGCTCGGATGGAGTCCGTCTGCGGTTTTCGGCCCGGAGGTGGTTATGCTTGTCGCCCCCAGCTAGATAGCCATCCTCGCGCGTTGGGGCACGCCCCCGCGATCCGTAGATTGACCTGGTCTGACCTGCTCTATTTTCCAAGTCCTGCCGTAGGTCGTACGTATATCCCCGAGTTGTTGTGTCTCTACCTTTTCAGCGAGGTAGTACGGGCTGGTGTTCGTCTTGAGTTGCTGTTTTGTCATGGCCACGTGGTGGTCGGTCGGCCGCGTTACGCGCTGATGGTACCGGATCCAACGCCTCATCGTCGAATTGAGGTAGCAGCTTACGCTTCTGGTAACTCTTGGTTGGGCGCCTGAGGCTGTATTCCTCGGCTGCCAGGACATTAGTCCACCTGTCGTTGAGCAGATCTTGGTCAGCTTGAAGCTGTTGCTGCTTCTTTTTCAGGCTCCTTACAGTGGCTATTAGCCGGCGCTTAAAGCGCTCCTGCTCAAGGGGTTCCTCAGGCACGATAAAGTCTTCGTCCCCGAGGCTCACCTCATCCTCGGAGAGTGGAAGATAATTACTATCCTCCGAGTCTTTGTTTATAGCCTGTTCATCAGGGCCAATTTTCCCATCTTCCCGATCGTCCTGTTCGGAGGTTGGCTCGATGGGGTCTTCTTGGTCTTCGGCGTCGTCCGGAGTATTGTTGTCTCCGGTGCCGGTATTGCTGTCTTTTCCACGGCGTGATTTAGAGCGGCGCCGCTGACGTCGGCGCTTTGGTTGTGTCTCAGGGGGTTTATCCTCACCTGGATTTTTCTCGGTATCGCCGTTATCCTCTTTGGGTGTATCCATGATAACCCACAAGTATAGGGGATCGCAACAGTTTTTGATGGTACAGTATTCAACCCAAATTTATTGATTCGGCACAAGGGGAGCCAAAGAATATTCTCAAGTATTAGCAGTTGAGTTGTCAATTCAACCACACCTAGAAGACTTAATATCTGCAGCAAAGTATTTAGTAGCAAAGTAGTATGGAAGTAACGGTAACGGTGGCAAAAGTAATAGTAGCAGTTTTGTAGTAATTGTAACAGTGGCAACGGTAAAGTAACTAAACAAAGATCAATATGTGAAAAGCTCGTAGGCATTGGATCAATGATGGATAATTATGTCGGATGCGATTCCTCATGCAATAGTTATAACATAGGGTGACACAGAACTAGCTCTAGTTCATTAATGTAAAGTAGGCATGTATTCGAATATAGTCATACGTGCTTATGGAAAAGAACTTGCATGACATCTTTTGTCCTACCCTCCCGTGGCAGCGGGTTCCTATTGGAAACTAAGGGATATTAAGGCCTCCTTTTAATAGAGTACTGGACCAAAGCATTAACACTTAGTGAATACATGAACTCCTCAAACTATGGCTGGGAGTGGTCCCGATTATTGTCACTTCAGGGTTACCGGATCATAACACATAGTAGGTGACTATTGACTTGCAAGATAGGATCAAGAACTCACATATATTCATGAAAACATAATAGGTTCAGATCTAAAATCATGGCACTCGGGCCCTAGTGACAAGCATTAAGCATAGCAAAGTCATAGCAACATCAATCTCAGAACATAATGGATACTAGGGATCAAACCCTAACAAAACAAACTTGATTACATGATAAATCTCATCCAACCCATCACCATCCAGCAAGCCTACGATGGAATTACCCACGCACGGTGGTGAGCATCATGAAATTGGTGATGGAGGAAGGTTGATGATGACGATGGCGACGGATTCCCCTCTCCGGAGCCCCGAACGGACTCCAGATCCACCCTCCCGAGAGAGATTAGGGCTTGGCGGTGGCTCTGTATCGTAAAACGCGATGAATCCTTCTCTCTAATTTTTTCTCCCCGAACATGAATATATAGAGTTGGAGTTGAGGTCGGTGGAGCCTCAGGGGGCCCACGAGGTAGGGGGCGCGCCCCAGGGGGTGGGCGCGCCCTCCACCCTCGTGGAAAGGGTGTGGGCCCCCTGGTGTTGATTCTTTCGCCAGTATTTTTTCTTAATTCCAAAAATATTCTCCGTGAAGTTTCACGTCATTCCGAGAACTTTTATTTCTGCACAAAAAATAACACCATGGCAATTCTGCTTGAAATAGTGTCAGTCCGGGTTAGTTCCATTCAAATCATGCAAGTTAGAGTCCAAAACAAGGGCAAAAGTGTTTGGAAAAGTAGATACGATGGAGACGTATCAATCCACCATGTACACGTCATATGAAGAGGTGGCCGTCCAGCGTCCGGTAAACGGCGAGTGTTGGGCCTGCTCTTCTCCGGCATCGTCGTCCATACCGTCGATGTCTTTGGAGCCGTAATCGAGCATGTTAGTTAAGTCCTCCACAGTGGCTATGAAGTGGGTGGTGGGTGGGACGTAAAATTCCCTGCTCTCAGCCCCTAGTCAGGGCTGGGCGTAATTCGGGCGTTGCCCCTTTGTGATGACGAGGGATCGCATTAAGTCCAGAGCTTCGCTTAAAGGCGAGGTTTGGCCAGGGAGAAGAGAGTCTGTGGAGTACGGCAGGAAGGAAACTCCTTGGTCGAGCTCACACGATGCTGACTCCAAGGGTTCGGAGCCAGTGTTTGGAGAAGAGTCCGGCTTCATGATGGTTGCCGGTGACACTACTTCCTCCGGCTCTCCCGTACTAGGCTCAACAGCCGCAGAGAGTCTGACGGGCTCGGAAATCCCGTCTTTGGACCTAGTGATGCGCTCCGGATCTGACGCCAGAGCGGAGGTTGGGGTCGCGAACCCTTGGAAGATCAAATCTCCTCTGATATCGGCGATATAATCCAGATTTCCAAAACTAATCTGGTGACCTGGGGCGTAGCTGTCAATCTGCTCTAGATGGCCAAGCGAGTTGGCCCGCAGTGCGAAGCCGCCGAACATAAAGATCTGGCCGGGGAGAAAGACCTCCCTCAGGGCAGCATTGTTGTAGATGACTGATGGGGCCATCGAACCTTCTGATGACGACACCACGGAACTCTCAATGAAAGCACCAATGTCAGTGTCAAAACCTGCAGATCTCGGGTAGGGGGTCCCGAACTGTGCGTCTGAGGATCGAAGGTAACAGGAGAAAGGGACACGATGTTTACCCAAGTTCGGGCCCTCTTGATGGAGGTAATACCCTACTTCCTGCTTGATTATCTTGGGTGAATATGGGGTTTACAAGAGTTGATCTACCTCGAGATGGTAATGGCTAAACCCTAGATGTCTAGCCTGTATGATTATGATTGCCTCTACGGACTAAACCCTCTAGTTTATATAGACACCGAAGGGACCTAGGGTTGTACAGAGTCGGTTTACAGAGGAAGGAATCTTCATATCCGTACGCCAAGTTTGCCTTCCACGTAAAGGAGAGTCCCATCCGGACATGGGACGAAGTCTTCTGTCTTGTATCTTCATGGCCCATTAGTCCGGCCCACGTCACATAGCCCGGACGCCCGAGTACCCCTTAATCCAAGACTCCCTCAGGCACACCTTCTATCATAGATCGGAAGGCAAGATTTTCGTTGCTAAGAATGGATCCTTTCTAGAGTAGGAGTTTCTCTCAAAAGAAGTGAGTGGGAGGAAAGTAGAACTTGATGAGGTAATTGTACCTTCTCCCGAATTGGAAAGTAGTTCATCACAGAAATCAGTTCCAGTGATTCCTACACCAATTAGTGAGGAAGCTAGTGATGATGATCATGAAACTTCAGATCAAGTTACTACCAAACCTCGCAGGTCAACCAGAGTACGGTCCACACCAGAGTGTTATGGTAATCCTGTTCTGTAAGTCATGTTACTAGACCATGACGAACCTACGAACTATGAGGAAGCAATGATGAGCCCAGATTCCGCGAAATGGCTTGAGGCCATGAAATATGAGATGGGATCCAAGTATGAGAACAAAGTGTGGACTTTGGTTGACTTGCCCGATGATCGGTAAGCCATATAGAATAAATGGATCTTCAAGAAGAAGACTTACGCTGACGGTAATGTTACTGTCTACAAAGCTCGACTTGTTGTGAAAGGTTTTTGACAAGTTCAAGGAGTTGACTACGATGAGACCTTCTCACCCGTAGCGATGCTTAAGTCTGTCCGAAGCATGTTAGCAATTGCCGCATTTTATGATTATGAAATTTGGCAAATGGATGTCAAAACTGCATTCCTTAATGGATATCTTAAAGAATAGTTGTATATGATGCAACCAGAAGGTTTTGTCGATCCTAAAGGTGCTAACAAAGTGTGCAAGCTCCAGCGATCCAGTTATGGACTGGTGCAAGCATCTCGGAGTTGGAATATACGCTTTGATAGTGTGATCAAAGCATATGGTTTTATACAGACTTTTGGACAAGCCTGTATTTACAAGAAAGTGAGTGGGAGCTATGTAGCATTTCTAATATTATATGTTGATGACATATTGTTGATTGGAAATGATACAAAATTTCTGGATATCATAAAAGGATACTTGAATAAGAATTTTTCAATGAAATACCTCGGTGAAGCTACTTATATATTGGGCATCAAGATCTATAGAGATAGATCAAGACGCTTAATTGGACTTTCACAAAGCACATACCTTGATAAAGTTTTGAAGAAGTTCAAAATGGATCAGTCAAAGAAAGGGTTCTTGACTGTGTTACAAGGTGTGAAGTCGAGTCAGACTCAATGCCCGACCACTGCAGAAGATAGAGAGAAAATGAAAGCCATTCCCTATCCACTCAAGAACATCCTGAAATACCTGAAAAGGACTAAGGATATGTTTCTCGTTTATGGAGGTGACAAAGAGCTTGTCGTAAATGGTTACGTCTATGCAAGCTTTGACACTGGTCCGGATGACTCTAGGTCACAAACCGGATACGTGTTTATATTGAATGGTGGAGCTGTCAATTGGTGCAGTTCCAAACAGAGCGTCGTGGCGGGATCTACGTGTGAAGCGGAGTACATAGCTGCTTCGGAAGCAGCAAATGAAGGAGTCTGGATGAAGGAGTTATATCCAATTTAGGGGTAATACCTAGTGCATCAGGTCCAATGAAAATCTTTTGTGACAATACTGGAGCAATTGCCTTGGCGAAGGAATCCAGATTTCACAAGAGAACCAAACACATCAAGAGACGCTCCAATTCCATCCGTGATCAAGTCAAGGAGGGAGACATAGAGATTTGCAAAATACATACGGATTTGAATGTTGCAGACCCTTTGACTAAGCCTCTTCCACGAGCAAAACATGATCAGCACCAAGACTCCATGGGTGTTAGAATCATTACTATGTAATCTAGATTATTGACTCTAGTGCAAATGGGTGAATCAAGGAAATATGCCCTAGAGGCCATAATAAAGTTGTTATTTATACTTCCTTATATCATGATAAATGTAACCGGAAACTTAGTACATGTGTGAATACATAGACAAAACAGAGTGTCCCTAGTATGCCTCTACTTGACTAGCTCGCTAATCAAACATGGTTAAGTTTCCTGACAATAGAAATGTGTTGTCATTTGATGAATGGGATCACATCATTAGAGAATGATGTGATGGACAAGACTCATCTGTTAGATTAGCATTATGATCGTTTAGTTTTATTGCTATTGCTTTCTTCATGACTTATACATATTCCTCTGACTATGAGATTACACAACTCCCGAATACCAGAGGAACACCCTGTGTGCTATCAAACGTCACAACATAACTGGGTGATTATAAAGATGCTCTACAGGTGTCTCCGAAGGTGTTTGCTGAGTTGGAATAGATCAAGATTAGGATTTGTCACTCCGTGTATCGGAGAGGTATCTCTGGGCCCTCTCAGCAAGCAATGTGACTAATGAGTTAGTTGCGGGATGATGCATTACAGAACGAGTAAATAGACTTGCCGGTAACGAGATTGAACTAGGTATGATGATACCGACGATCGAATCTCGGACAAGTAACATACCGATGACAAAGGGAATGACGTATGTTGTTATGCGGTTTGACCGATAAAGATCTTCGTAGAATATGTAGGAACCAATATGAGCATCCAGGTTCCGCTATTGGTTATTGACCGGAGATGTGTCTAGGTCATGCCTACATAGTTCTCGAACCCGTAGGGTCCGCACGCTTAAACGTTCGATGACGATTATTATTATGAGTTATGTGTTTTGGTGACCGAAGTTTGTTCGGAGTCGTGGATGAGATCACGGACATGACGAGGAGTGTCGAAATGGTCCAGAGGTAAAGATTCATATATTGGAAGGTTATATTCGGACATCGTAATGGTTCTGAGTGATTCGGATATTTTACCGGAGTACCGAGGGGTTACCGGAACCCCCCGGGGGAAATATTGGGCCTTAGTCGGCCTTAGTGGAGAGAGAGGAGGGCCGCGAGTGGTGCCCCCCCATGGCAGTCCGAATTGGACTAGGGGGAGGGGGCGGCGCCCCCCTTTCCCTCTCCCTCTCCCTCTCCCTCATTTTCCCTTCGGTGGAGAAAGGAAAGGGGGGGCGAATCCTACATGGACTAGGAGTCCAAGTAGGACTCCCCCCATGGCGCGCCCCTCCTGGCCGCCGGCCTCCTCCTCCCCTCCTTTATATACGAGGGAGGGGGCACCCCAAAGGCACACCAAGAATTCTCTTAGCCGTGTGCGGTGGCCCCCTTCACAGTTTACTCCTCCGGTCATAGCGTTGTAGTGCTTAGGCGAAGCCCCGGATCACATCACCATCACCGTCACCACGCCGTCGTGCTGACGAAACTCTCTCTCGACCCTCTACTGGATCAAGAGTTCGAGGGACGTCATCGACCTGAACGTGTGCTGAACACGGAGGTGTCGTACGTTTGGTACTTGGATCAGTTGGATCGTGAAGACGTTCGACTACATCAACCGCGTTAACATAACGCTTCCGCTTTCGGTCTACGAGGGTACGTGGACACACTCTCCCCGTCTCGTTGCTATATATCTCCTAGATAGATCTTGTGTGATCGTAGAAATTTTTATGAAATTGCATGCTACGTTCCCCAACATGCAGTTGTTCCCATGTATGGTCTGGTCTATTACAGTTGCCATGATTTGAAAACTTTAGAAGTTGCCACCTACTAACACTAGGCAGTTGCCATGTAGCACTACAAAATAATATGGCAAAATAACATGTTTAGGTAAAGAGAGAGTTGTCATCTGCTTACAAGCACACTAGGGCAGTTGCCATGTACCCTGCAAAACACATGGCAACTGACAGCTTTGGATTGGGCGTGTGGGCGAACTGATAAACGCCCACACACAACCCCTCTGCGTGCGTGAAAAACTGGCGTGTGGGCGAACTGCTAAACGCCCATACACCAGCCCCTCTGCATGGTGAAACGGACGTGTGGGCGACCGGATAAATGCGCACACACCAACCCAGTCCCACGTAACATAAAAATTCTGACCATACATGTCAAAATTTGTACAAACACAAATGGACGTTGATCCATTTGTGTGAGCGAAATGCAAACACCCACACGTGTGAGCGTTATTTTTTCCCTTAATTTTTAGAACCTATTATGCATGAGTTTATCATGTTTCCCGCAAAAATGCGTGAGGCATCATCCAGTGATTCGAACAGATGAAACCATACCACTTAAGCTACACTCGGTTCACAAATATGGTGCTACTTTTGGGATGGTTATTCAGCGCGTCGAGCTTATAAGATAGGCCAATCATAGCAAGCGTTCGTCCACCGTAATACTCCCTCCATTCTAGAATATAATATGTATAAATTTACTTGCAAGTCAATACCTAATAGATAAAATATAAATTTGGTTTTGTAGATATTGATATATTTTTCAAGAAACTTGGTCAAACATGAGCATGTTTGACTTTTAAAAAACTAATACACCTTATATTTTGAAATGGGGAACTATTATTTTATAAGTGATATGCATTCAATAAATTTGTGTCTATTCTCCTTGCAATGAAAAATGTGTCAAAATTAATAGATTTTGTTATTCTATTTGGCGGCCAAGATTATAATCTTACCAAATTCCCAAATAAACAAAAAAGAAACTTAGCTATCTTTCTTTGTAACACGGTAAAAACTTATACTAACATTATCACATAAATGGGAGTATGTCTTTTGTTTTTTATGTATGATATATTCATGTAGACCAATTAGATCAACATCAATCTTACAATCGAGTAGGGCCTTGTGAATAACAATAGAGGGGGAGATGATTCTCGAAGGGAGTACCATGACTAACTCGGATCTACCAAACTAGGGTTTTGAGATTGACAATTCAAAATCCTTGAGTCCTTCATGAGGATGTTCTGGGCCATTTTGTAGTCCTTCTAAACGTCATGATCGTGGTTGCATGTTTGTGTTAGAATCAAATGGTCAAAGCTTTAATTACCGTAAGTTAAATTGGTCCCATTAATTAATTTCGGGATTAATACCAATTAAATGGCATTTAACAAATTAGCCCGTGATTGGGGGGCTGAATTATGTTGACATGGTAAGGTCCCACGGTCAAAAGCGACACATTATATGTAAGGGGCAGACATATGCACAGAGGAATCCGCCCATAAGTTTTACCTGCCTCCCGAAAATTACTCCAAACCAATCTGGAGGTGTCACTAATTGATGTGAAGATCCTTCCCTTACTCCGACGAGATGTCTGAGTTATGATCGACTACACTGCTCAAATTCTTCATCAACTTCGCACCATCTTCCTCTACCAAGATGGCATCTCCACACAGAGGTATGATTCTGCTGCACTTAAATTTCGCATGAGATCAAAACGTGTTCATGTGAATTAGACAAGATCCCATTAGCAATTGCATAATTTTAGTATTTAAATCTAACAGCTTGAAAGTTGTTTCCGACAGCTATTAGATTAGCTTGGACGGGTTGCATTAATGCGCGAGAATAGTCATATTTTTTTATAGAAGATTAATCGTGTGTCTGTCACTTGCGTATTTTTCTCTCTCACTATTATCGTGTAGGTTAGCTTCAAGATGGTATGGCTGATGGATATGTGTAAGAGGCCTACGTCAAGCGCATCATATAGGAAAGAAAATGCCCATGACAGGACGGCCATTAACGCCTCAATTTTTCTATTTGAAAGACAAATATTTTGATTAACAGGCTAAAACATCTTATTAAAAAAAGAAAAAAAATTATATACACACATATATAAAAAATGGTCATTGTGTATTTGCAAGATATGGTCATCATATATTTAAGAAACGTTGATCAATATTTAAAAAATATTCAGCGTGTATTCTAAAGTGTGTTGTGTATTTAAGGTGTTTGTTTCGTTTTAAAGATGTTCAACATGTATTTAAAAAGTGTTCACCGCAATTATTCACCGTGTGTCTGAAAATGTCCATCGTGGATTAAAAAACATTCACCATGTTCTACAAAAATGTTCATTGTATGTTTAAAAAATGTTTAGTTAAATAAAATTTATTACCTCATGGCTAACTAGCCATAAACTTGAATAAATTCTTACATATTTCTCGTAAATACATTTTTTAAGGCAAAACAATGCTTTATAACTTGACGGTTTTCGACATATCACCTAGGCACAAACATCCATCATGCTTAGAGCAACTCTAGCAGACCCCGCATCCGCCCCCGACCCGCAAAATTACCGCCAAAATGCGGCTAGGGGCGGAAGAACCTGCCCGTTCAGACCCCGCATCCTGCCCCGGCCCGCAAAAAATTGTGAGGCGCGCGGCAAAATCCCGACCCCAACCCGGGAATACGCGGGTTTCCCTCTCGCGGCTGCGGTGCCCTGCATCACAGAGAAGCAGTTGGCGGGAGGGACATTTCAGCCCGCGTGCCTTCCCCCTCCTTCCGCCGCAGACCGCCTTGCTTCCGCCCGCCCGCTGCCGGCAATTCCGGCCAAATCGGCGGGCGGAATCGGTCTGCGGGGCCGCCCCACACCCTCCCGCGCCGAGACGCTGCACCGACCCTTCCCGGATCCGGCGAGAAGAGCCGCCCTCGTCGCCGCCGCCGGGGATCGACCACCGTCGGGGCCGCCTCTTCGTCGCCACCCGGGATCACCCGCCGCGTCCGCCATCGGTTAGTGCGTTTTGTTGTGATTTTTGCGAGCGGTATAGTTAATTTGACGCGCCGGTGTGCATGTAGATGGAGTTGACCCCGTGCGAGAAGTTCTTGCTCTCCGATTCGTCTGATTTAGACAACTTGGATGTTGAGACCATGCTTGCGAACTTTCGGCAGCAAACATTGGTCATGGCACTTGCCATGAAGGAGCACGAAGACGAGAACCGGAAGAGGAGGCGAGGATCGACCGTCGGGCGTCTTTGCATTCCCCGGAATCGTCATCTTGGGAACGAGATGTTGATGCAAGACTACTTCGCGGAGAATCCTACATATCCACCGCACCTCTTCCGGAGAAGGTACCGAATGCGCCGATCCCTCTTTGTCAAAATTGTTCAATCTTGCGAGGCAAACTGCCGGTATTTTACTCAAAGAAGAAATGTTGCGGGCTTAAAGGGATTTAGTGCATATCAAAAAATCTTCGCAGCAATGCGGGTGATTGCATATGGTGTTCCGGCTGACTATGCCGATGAGTACCTTCGCATTGGTGAAGATACTACAATTGAGTCTGTGCGTAGATTTGCAAAGGTGATCATCCGTGTCTTTGGTCCTGAGTATCTTCGGGCACCCAACGAAGATGATACAAAGAAATTGATGGCAACTAATGAGAGGAGAGGTTGGCTTGGCCTGCTAGGAAGCATTGTTTGTATGCATTGGACTTGGAAAAATTGCCCCAAGGCATGGCAAGGAATGTATTGTGGCAAGTCTCGTGATGCAACAATTGTGCTAGAGGCCGTAGCATCCGAGGATTTATGGATTTGGCATTGCTTTTTGGTATGCCGGGCACTCTCAATGATATCAATGTGTTGCAACGGTCTCATTTGTTTGCTAGGCTTGCTAGTGGTGATGCTGCTGCTTGCAACCACACTATCAATGGGCATGAATACACAAAGGGGTACTATCTTGCAGATGGTCACTACTAGGGAAAACCTTATACACAGGAGCTTACTAGTAGCGCTTTTCAAAAGTCAATGATGCTACTAATTATTAGTAGCGCTTGGCGGCAGAAAGCGCTACTACTATGCACTTACCAGTAGCGCTGTAGGTATAAAACACGCTACTACTATAATTGGCAAACCGTTGCCAGCAGGCCAGGCATACTAGTAGCACTCTTGTGAACCGTTGCCACGCTACTAATTGTCAAACCGTTGCCAGCACGCTACTAATTATCCTTCTACGTAGCAATAGCGCTTTCCTCTGACCAGCGCTACTGCTAAATTTAGCCCCCTCCTATGACCAAAGTTTAGTCCCACCTCGCTCCGTGAACAGAATTTTTACCACCTTAAATATGGTGCTTCCCAAACTATCACAACCAGTTGGTCTTCATTGAACTCTATGTGTAGGATTTGTGCCAATATGAATCTTCGCCTGTACCTATACAGGTGAAGATTCATACTGACAATTTAGATTCTACACAAAAAGATCAATGATGACCAATGCATTTTTTAATTTGATGCCTTTTTTACATGCTAACGATCATAGCCTTAGTAGTAGCGTTGGTTACGAAAAAACACTACTGCTATGGATCGTAGTAGTAGCGCTTGTTAGAAACAAGCGCACTGCTATTGATCATAGTAGTAGCGCTTGTTACCACTAAAGCCCTTGTCCAAAACCGCCCCCCGCGCGCGCGTCCCCTCACTTCCCCCCTCACACTCACATCGTACGTCGCTCCGTCGTCGACGCCGCCGTCGCCGTCGTCCCTCCTCCTCCGGCTTCGTCATCCTCCTCCACCCCCAAGGTCCCTCCTCCGCCCCCTCCTCCTCCCTCTCCCCCGGCGGCGACGACCT
>NC_057799.1:358253463-358258753 GCF_018294505.1 Triticum aestivum
ATGTCCCTCGTCTGCTCCTACGACAGTACGTCCAAGAGAGCTTCGGAGCGCCAGGAGGCCATGGTTGAAGTGGTGCCGACAGACGGAAGGGACTGGAGGAGAATAAGTGTGGGTCTTTGGCTATGGCTGGGAGCTGGGGCTCAAGTTAATATAGCGGGCGAATGGCAATGAGCTGCGGCAGACGGATGGACAACTGGCGCCGGAGTAGGTTCGTCGGGCGTGAATGCGGACGCTGCTTCAGTGACTTAACTGCAGATGTGTTTGGGTTACTGACATGTGGGCCCAACGGGCATCTAGCCCGCATGTCAGTGACACACCAATTGCACCTGCAGTTAAGTCCGGTGAATGCGGCATTGACATTCTGGAGAGACGGTGACCGTTTCAGGCGGGAAGCGCGCGCTAGCGATGGAAGGGGTTTCGGTGTGCAGTGGCACTAAGATCGGTCGCTCACGATAGTACATACTCCGTACCATACTACCATAGTACCCTCTCTAGCTTAGGCTGTTTTATAGATTGTCGTTGTGATGGACGATATACATGAGCAAGGCGGTCCGAGTATGACCGTTGGTGTTGAGCCAGGTGAATACATGCTCGGCGTTCGCATAGGCCTCCATCAAACGTCTAAACAGTAATGTCAGGCACCGCCGGGGCTCGCAGGTGATGGGCTCGCCGTTTGCGTTGCACCATGAGCAGGACTTTGATTTAGAGGGCGACGTGCATGCATTAGCATGCTTTGACAGCGTGAGCGTGAGTGTCTGACGCGAAGTATTTCATTTTCATTTGGCTGACGAGGGTGCGTTGCAGCGACGAGTCCGTGGTTTGATTCCCCACATACGCATAATTTTGGTTTTTACAGTATTTCTTTCTCCATTGACAGGTAGGCCCGCGTAGATAGATAAAGAACACGAGCTGATGAGGCGCATGAGGACTGTTTGACTGGTCAACCAGACAAATACGGAGCTATACGCTGAGCCAGTGACCGTATAATCACCATATCTCGTATACAATGATCAAAGTGAGCTATCAAGACAAGTTCGATGACCGCCAATGTATTTTACTTCGTAATAAATGACCAGGATTGAAGGGGAATCCAAATTTGCTTCGTCTTCTGTCCTTGAGCTCTTGACAAACCAATGCACTATACGGTTGTCCGGCCACTCCACCCCAGAGCTCTCACCAAGCATCGTTCATGCCACCGCGCCGCACACTAACCGGTAAGGCAGCGATGGCATCCCGCCGCTCCGAGTTCCTCGCCGCCCACGACCGCACACAAAATGGTAGGGAAGCGATGGCATCCCGCCGTGCCGAGTTCATCGCCGCTCGCAACCTCACAACTATGTGGGAGGAATTTGAAGATGCCAAGGCCGAATGGGCGGTAGAGCAAGAGGCGGCCAAAGCCGCATAGAGGGAGCGGAAAAGTCAGAAAGCACTCAAGAAAAGAGAGGCCCGCCACCGCAAGAAAGAAAAGGACGCACGCACTTCTGCGAAGAGGTCGGCGGAGATCCAAGCATGGTGGGGTGTCGCCGACAACGCCGGGAAGGAGAACGACGGCGTCTGGCCAGCATGTGAGAAGTAGTAGTACTAGTAGTTAGTGTGTGTGTCTGTGTCTGAGTACGAGCATGTACCAATACTACTAGTTACTACTGTAGTTCTTAGAGCAAATTACCAGTACATTAGCCTAGACTAAATGGAAAAATTCCTATCCTAAGCATCAAATGGCATCTCTTTCTCTATAGGAATTGAGATGCATGTCATCTCACTTCCTATGATTTTCATATTCCTATCCTATGAACGAAAGGAGGCCTCTGTTGGAGTAACTACTGTAGCTAGAAGTACTGCTGGTACAGTAGTTTTCTTCAAGAAGCGGAATTCAACGAAGTCATGATGGTTCCTTCATCCGAGCAACTTCAAAGTGGGAAGTGGGCCTGTGATTTGACGGCTCATTAGTCATTGTTACTGCGGCGCGACGACCTGGGTGACTCTCCCTTGGAGTTCTGCGTGCATGGCAAGTGGACCAGGATGGTCGACGTCCCACATGTTGGCGAACGGAAGTATTCTTTCCGATATCGAGGAGCAAGGAAACCGCGTGGTATAGTATCACTGCTGATTGGTTCGCAAAAATAGTATCACTGCCGATTTATGATTATTTTTTATTTCTGATGAATGCTAGCGTTTCAACTCTTACGACGAAGGGTGCCAAACACGGCACGTGCTGGATGTCCCACACGTCAGCGAAAGGAGTGGGACATGAACGGCGTGGTAGAGCCCAGCGTAAAAAAACAGCGTGGTAGAGCGTCTCCACTTCTTCCACTTCTGGGTCGGAGACCACACGTAGTAGTACTCAGTGGTATGAACGATACAAAGTGCGACCTGGAGAGAAAGACACGTCTAGTTGGAAGGTCTCGGGGCATACACGTAAACAAATATAAAAGTTAATATGTGCCTCCAACTAATATAGTAGTAGTAGAGTACTTAGGCACGTACTCCATAACATCACCGTTTGCACGTACAACATTTAGTGGTAGTACGTAGTAAGAGACAAATGCCGCCCAAGAGTTCCCTTCTCGACCTACTTTTGGGTGTTTGGTAGAGTGTATGGAGGGTGCATGAGTCCACACTAGTTTAGCACAAATACACTAGAAGCATGCATGAAGAGAGCATGCATGAAGAGGGGTGTTGAGTTGAGCATGCATGAAGAGGGAACAACTATGCTGAGACGAGAACGCAACCAAACACACCCTATATGCCACGCATGTTCATACCATTTGTGCCTTTCTACTTCACTTACTGCGCTACATTACTCAGGTTCGTACGTCCACTCCTGGGTACATGTCCGTCTCGTAGTTCCAGTCCCACGTGTTCTTCATATAGATGGAACGATCCTTGCATAACACGTGCACCTTGATGCTAGATGTCTTGCGTGTTGGCAAAAGGATGAACAAAGCTCACGTAAAAAAATAGAGTGGAAGAACATAGATTCCAGACGACCGAGAAGGAGCAAGGAACCTCGTGGTGGAGCGTCTGCACTGATAATATTTAATATTATTCAGGGATATAAAATTAACAAATCATCTCCACAGTGGACTGGAAGAGTACGAAACACGGCAGCCCAGTGTAGTTACATCATACTAGTACATGGCTAACCCACGCTATCACCATATTTCTTGGCTTCCGTGCAACACCTATCTCTAGTAATCCAGCAGCCTGTATCGCTTCTCCCTCCTCGTCTCTATCAAAGTGCGGCGGGCTGGCGTTTCTGTCGTCTATTGAGGTCGATAACTATCACATGTTAGCGACATGCCAAGAGCATTCTAAAAAAAATTCCTTTCACGTTCCGTTTTCAAAAAGAAAAAAATCCTTTCACACATGAATTTGCCTGTATGCTTTGGGCAACTTGCATGTCCTATACTGCTCCTGTTTGATACTCTAACTTAACTAGAGGTTAGACTAACTCATGGCTAACCCTGAACTAACTGTAGCCAAAGAGGTGTTTGGGTGACAGGGTTAGATTGACAATAAATGCACTTCATGGAGAGAGAAAAGTGATTTTCAGTGGTCCCAATGAGAACTATCTCCAGTTAGCACCTCTTGGGTGGGATAGTTTTTTTTGGTGGGTTCGGTGCAACTTGCTCCAATTTAAACCCTCATGCTTGGATACTTTAGGGCTATTTGAGCCCCAACTAGCTCAAACTAACTCTAACCCATGGATCCAAACAGGGCCTATGGCCAGTCTCGACGCGGAGCAGTCGCGTGCACCGGGAAGCGGCGCTCTCTCGGCCGTCGCGCCACTTCAAAGCCGGCGCCAGTGAGAGGTCGCCTCCGCTCTGGCCGGGCATTAATGCGGCACTAATGCTCCAGGGCGACGCTGACCGTTTCACGCGGGAAGCGCGCGCTGGCAAGGGAGTATAGGTTTTGAACCGTTTCAGGTGTAGTACTGGTAGTTTGCAAAACTACTTAATTATTGCACTCAGTTTCCTAAGAAATTGTGGTAAAAAAGGTTACTCCACAGCCCGCTTCCCTTCTCCTTCCTCTTCCACCGCCCGCGCACGTCCGCGGGAAGCGACCGGTTAACCCTTATATAGGAGTGCTAGCACAAAAGATGCATGCATGACCACTAAAATTTCCATATTAAAGCACCGCTCCGGCGGGAGTATGGCGTATGTTGTTACCTTCGGCCGGCCCATGGCTACCGGGCAACGGCGACCAGAGAAGAGGCGGCAGGAGGGGAATGAATGCAGCTACTGTTTGGGTTCGCCTTCCGGCTTAAATAAATGCGCAGCATCACGTGTACCCGCGGGTGCACAAATTGTAACATACGTGTCTGCTTAAGTGGGCGTCACGTAACTGGTGTGTGTGTGTGAGAGAGAGATTCTGAGAGACAGAGTGCGTGTGTGCGACTCTACTCTTCGGACATGTACTCAACCTTTTGCATCGGGATATAAGTATAATGATATTTACTTTAGCTAGTGATTTACGTGGCCATGTTAACGTGGTTGTGTCAAAAAAATGTCACTTCCTGCTCGTGATTTGCATTATATAATTAGAAGCAAGATTCTCATGCATTGCACGGAACATCAATATGCATTTTTTACAGAACACCTGTTGTGATTGACCCATGCAGGAGTAATCCCATGTGTAAAAACTAATGATATCTCGAGAATTTTATCGGAAGACTGGTATCTCGAGAATGTCATCGAAAAAATGAAAGATGAGAGATAAGGCAAGGAGGAGTGGAGCGTGGTGGTGACTGGTGGTCGGAATGGGCGGAGGCATGGGGATGGAAGGCGCCGGCAGGCGGCAGCGGCCACCATGCATGCTAGATTGTTCCAGAGACTTATTCCTTTTTTAATTGCTGAGCAATGAGGTTGCGGGAGATAATGATGTGGAGACAGGTGCGGGTATCTTTTGTAAAATTATCATAGTTTGCTTTCTATCCTCAGATATAGATCATACGGTCTATATTACAAGATGGCAGGCACACCATCACCGCCAACTCGTTTTTTTATAAGGGTATAGATATTAAGTTTGCTGACTACTAAAGTAAAGTGGAATTTGTCCATGTTATGCAAGTAAATAAAGGTGATTGTTTATCATACGGGTAAGGTTGGATGAAGGGTGGTAGGAACAAATGCTCCGCCTAGAGCATGTGTTTTGGAGATGGATTCTTAGTGTGTGTGTGGGGTGTGTGTGTGTGAGAGAGAGAGAGAGAGGAGAGAGAGAGATGGAGTCTTAGTTTGTGTGTGTGTGAGAGAGAGAGATGGAGTCTTAGTGTGTGTGTGTGGGGGGGTGT